>NW_015162047.1:139294-155057 GCF_001447785.1 Gekko japonicus
GGGGGGGTTTGGTGTAGTACTCGGCAGGGAGCAGTGCCTGCCCGGAAGCTCGGGGGTGGGGGGTGGGCGACTCCCCCCAGGCACCTTCTAAACACTGGCACCTTCCTGCCAACTGAACTAACCCCTGGCACCTTCTTCCCGACTGAACTAACCACTGACACCTTCCTGCCAGCTGCACTAATCCCCACTTACAGCTGAACTAATGACATTTCTCCCCCTCCCAACTTCCAGAGAGCCACTTGTTAGGGTAACTTTAACAAGAGCTGCCCTTAATTTCAGAGGGAAGCGTGGACTCGTCCTAGCATCCCCATCTGGATGGCCCGGTGCCCGCTTAGGAACCAGATACATGAAATGTAGCCCTCCCCCCCCCCAATCTACGCTTTTATTTGATTTATTTTATTTTGGCCAGGACATTTCGGGGATCCTGAGAAGGAATCTCCCGTGGCAGACTGGGCTGGGATGTGCCACCATGTGTGGCCTCCGCCACACAACCAGGCTGTGGCCCGGCAGCCTCTGTGATCATGTTGAAGGGGCGGGAGAGCACATCTCGCTTCCTTGCTGTCTTGTGAAAAAATACTGCCGCTTCCAGTAGAGTAGGGTGCTCTCGCTGGGGCTGGCTCTACTTGCCAGACTGAAGTTGCTTTAGCCGGATTTTCCACTTCATATTACAAGCTGGTTGGATCCTCCTCCCCTTTTAACTACACTGCTGCTGTCGGACTACTACGCGTCCAAGTGTGGGAACTCCTTACTCTTTTCCCTGCCCCCTGCGTATCTTCCCAGTCGGTGTGTGTTTTTTTCTTCCTTGTTTCCTTTCTCTCCTGCTTCTGGAATTCGGGGGCCCTTTTTTGGCACAGGAGTTTTATACATTTCTCCCCCCCCCCAAGTTTATCACTGGCATGTAACCCCCCCCCCTTCTTCCTACCCCTGAATAGGGTATAAACCATTCTACCGGATTGTTTACTGACTTTAAAAAAGAAGCAAAGATAGGGAAACGTTTTGGCATTTACTTAGTGGAGAAACAGTATAGTTGCAAAATGTGCCTCCGGAGTATTCTTTTGTGAACTCCTGCAGTTAGAAACGAGGCGCTCAAAAAGCTCTGCATCAGGCATAGCAAGTTCTCCTTTACGAAAGAAATGTCTTCTGGTGGGGTCGCCCCCCCCCCGCTCCCTTGTGGGTGTTTCTCTCTGTAAACAAGATCCAGGAGTAGAGTATAGCCCATAGTAATAAAGATCTAGCCTGGTTAGCGCTCTCTTTGGCCCACATGCTGGATCTAAAACAAATTTATTGAAATGGGAAGCAGGCTGGCTGGGCAGGGACGATCCTGGGCTCTCCTTAATCTAGAGCAAGTGAAGGTTACCTGGACGTCAGGCTAAGAGGCCGGAAGACTAAAGGAGAAGGGGTCTGCCCATTTCACCCTCTAAAGACTAGAAGCCGTTCTGGTCTGTGATCCACCCTGCAGTTAACCTTAAGTATGCCTAACACTGTGCTGGGTTGTGACCTCTGACTGATCATCTGTCTTTGAACTGGCAGTCATCCACTAGATCTACCTTGAGAAAGGCAGACTATAAAGACAAGATAAAAATGTATTTGTTTTTTTTTTTTTTAAAAGAGATGTTTCAGAGCCCCAAGGGGAACCAGTGGGCTACAGAACTCAGCATATTTCTTCCCAACCAAGTGAAAGTTGTTTCTGTCCAGTCCAGAAAAGGCACCTGTCCCCCTTGCAAAGTCCTTCCCCAGAAGCCGCCTCCTTTAACTGCTTGTCATACATCTCCCTCCCACTCTGGTTTCCCTTCCCATTATCCGCCCCCCCCATTTCCACACGTAATTCTTATTTCTCCTCCCATTCTACCAAGGCATAGCAGTGTTCTTTTCCTTACAGCAAGCCAACAGAGCTCTTGTAAGATGCAGTCCCATGACCTTGCTCCCAGCATGCACTGTTGCCTTGTTCCCAGCATGCCTTTGGGGGAGTTCCGTCCCTGACCGTGAACAGCTGCCCTTGAATGGGCCAGGAGCTACAGGGCACTTGGGCAGTTCCTGCCATTTATCAATGTAGATCCCCCCCCACCCTGACATCATGGAGCAAGTTGTGGTGTTGTTTTGTTGCAAGGGGTGGCTCAAAGGAGGCAGAAGTCATGGCAGTGTTGAGTGTCTGTCAGTGACATTTCCATCCACCACCCCCTTTCTTCCTGGAATTCTGGGTGGTGGTCTTAGGTGAGCCGCCAAACTCCGGCTTACTGATGGCGTGGTGGCAGCAGAATATTTTGGGTGTTTTATCTCCTCTGGACACTGCATTTTCATGGGGGTATTGCTTTTTGCTAGTGATCACAAAACTGACTGGTGTGGGGAGAAGGTTGTGTATTACTTGGGCCATCTTCCTGAGCATGTTACCAAGAGGATGCATCAGTAGAACTGTCTTTGCTTGGCTTACACCTGTGTTTCCAACTGCAGAAGTTTCCTCTGCAAGGACCTTTTTTTTTTTTTTTGCCAGTAACTTTAGCAACCATGGCCTACCAGTGCAGCTTTTATAACACGTCACCAGTGTTCCCTCTAAGCTGAGTTAGTGTGAGCTAGCTCACAGTTTTTTAGCCTCCGGCTCACCTCACACCTTTTTGTCTCGGCTCGGGAAGGAGGGCTCCAGAGCAAACTAATTTATGCAGCAGCCAAATCGCTTGCTCACAACTTTAATGCCAGGAGCTCACTAAGTAGAATTTTTGCTCACAAGACTCCGCAGCTTAGAGGGAGCACTGCATGCCACTATCCACCCCAGAAACGACAGCCACACAAAAAAGAGAAAGGTCCCACTAAAGTCAGGATTCCCTTTCGTAATGGTGACTTGGGAGGAGGGGGGGTTGGAAAAGAACCACTTTGAGGTCGTGACTCTACGAAATCTGGTGCATCGGGTTTCACTGTAGGATGCCCTAACCCTCCCTCTTTTCGTTTTGGCCCTTGTCCCTACAGGTTGCTGACCATGGTTGCCGGGACCCATTCTCTACTAGCACTGCTGCTTTATCAGGTGTTGCTGGGTGGCTCAGCCAGTCTCATCCCAGAGGTGGGCCAGCAGCAATCTGATACAGGCAGCACCGCTGCAGCTCTCGGAAGGGATCCTGCGTGAATTTGAGCTGCGCCTGCTCAATATGTTTGGCCTGAAGCGGCGGCCCACACCAAGCAGGGACGCCGTCATCCCTCCCTATATGTTGGAGCTCTACCATCTGCACACCAGCCAGAAGGCCAGCCCCATGGACTACAACCTGGAGAGGGCCACCAGTAGAGCCAATACCGTCCGAAGCTTCCACCATGAAGGTAAGGGCGAAAAGGCATCTGCTCCGGTTTCCCCCACCCAAGCTGGAATGGAAGTCACCCTGTGAGCTTGCAACGTGACCAGTCTGAATTCGAGGGTTTTGCCACGAAGTTCCGCACTTGTGGATTGACTCATTCTGGTGTTCACTGATGCAGTGCTTGCTATTTAAATAGTTGTGCATTTCTCACTATGCAGTCTGCGTCACTCCTGGTTGCCTGGCTGATAGGTAACACGTGGGCCCCGCTGCGGAGTAAATTTTATGCTTTTGTCGACAGCATCAAAAGTTCTTATGTCTAGTCTGCATCACTTCTGGTTGCCTGGCTGATAAGTAACACGTGGGCCTCGCTGCGGAGTAAATTTTATGCTTTGTCGACAGCATCAAAAGTTCTTATGTCAGTTGAATGTACTCATGTTGACTTGGAACTGTTTAGCCGAGTGTTCTTCCAAATCTGAAAGTTTTTGACATGAAACAGTGTTTTGAATGGGGACCTTTCAGTCCGGTCACCTAAGACAGTATCTGAGGTGGTAGGGTCATGGGTGAAGTCGGCTCTAAAAGGATATCAGATTCTGTCGGCACAGAGCTGAGAAATCTTAACACCTAGTAATAGTTAAAGAACTATGAAAACTCAATGAACCCTCCCACCAAGCTTCGAGTCTTCATGTGGAAAAGGGAAAGGGTTTTCAGCACGATTTTAGCTTGTGGTCTTGATGGCTAACGAACCCCAAACATCACTTATTTTCAGTTGGCTAAAAACCCTGATTTTTCAAAATAATCATATTCTCGAGAAGTAACACCTTTATGAAATGTTGGCCTGGCAGTTATATTGCAGTCAGATTGAAAGAATCTGCTTTTTCCTGCCTCTGCATGAGTGCGCGTTTCATTGTACCGCATTGTGGGTGGTCAGGTTGCCTCCAAAGGTGTATGGGATCAGTTTTTCCTCACGGTGTTAAGAGTGCAGCTTTTTATGAAACACCTTTGGAGCAAAAATGGGGAAGGATGCAAGGGAAGTCATTTTACTTCCTCTCAGTAGCTAGTAATCTTAGTTTTTAATATAGTTAATCTTCAGTACAACTTTTAAATATATATATATTTCTAAAAACCCTGAATGCACATACAAAATAATGTATATACATTATTTTGAACTGCACCTGGACTGCTCCACAGTGACAGAAAGCAGGTTCATTAACTTTTTTAAAAAATGCACATGTACGGATTCTGTACAAATTATGAGTTCCCACCAATAATTTCCATTAAAAAAAAGAAAAGGCCGAATTCCAAGAAAAAGTCTTTCTAATTTACAGTTGGCTATAGGGTCACTTGGAAGGTTTTCTAATCCCTATCTAATCCCCGTGAGAGATCAATTTAACAATCAATTGCATTGTTTCCACTGCGACTCTTGTCTTCTGTTTAAATCTAGTTTTAGCATAGTGTTGAGGTAAGCCCTTCAGAAAGCAAGGCTGATAGGTTTCTGGAGCAGCTGTCCGTTGGATTTCATGTGCACCTGGGGGTTAGGTCAACCAGATTAGAAGCCACAGGCAAATACGGATTTAACCGGTGGAGAGCAACACACTTTTCAGAGCCACTGTTGCTGCTTATCCGTGTAGTTCGGGACTGAGACTGTATTCCTAACTTCAAGGCATTTTGCCTGAGATTCTATGCAAAACACTCCTGTCAAAGCTTCTTAAACTTGAACAAACTTGTCCTCTACGCAAAGTGCTTGATCTTTACTTTGCGAACGCTTTTGGTTGCCCCGGCACCTCAGTCGAATGTGCGATCAAAAAGTTTCTCCATTTTCACCACCCCATTCTCCTCCCCTTTGACAGACGGTTGCTCTAAAACCACAGGACTTCCCCGAGCACAGGAGCAGGTTCTGGGTAATGCCATTAACCATTTGTAGCCTATGCATATCTGTCCATTCCTTGATCTGTTTATATCTCATACACAGCAACTTTAATCAAAACCAGGAATGCAGGCAGAAGGCATGCCTGGGTTGTTTTCTCTTTCTCTCAAGGATTTCAGAGTTCCAACCTTGGTGTTTTGTAGGCTTTTTGTAAAAAAGAAAAAAGAAAAGAAAAAGGAAGGGCGGATACAGACCATAGGATAAAGCTAGGAACAGCAAGGGGAAAAAAACACACACATGCATTTTGCTTTCTTTGTTTAATTAAGTTGATGTGGAAGCAACAGTCTGAACAGTGATTATACTAACTAATAGTAAGTCTTAATGAGGCAAGAGATTAGTGGTGTAATTGAATCTTGTACTGCGGTTTATGCTGCTTTGTGTATAAATATGAAAGTAAGGAACGAGAGAACGCACCGCACATAGTTCCGTTTGTGCCAAAACACCTCTTAACATACATCTGTGGGGCTGAGGGCTGCTAAGTATTTTGGTTGGCTTAACTACGGCACTCAACGGGCAGTCCCGCGTAGAGTAAATGCGGCCCAGGCCCTGCTCGAAAGCGACGGGGCTCAGACCGGAGCAGCTCTGCACAGGATCACACTGTCAGTCAATCTAATGCCAACAAAAGAGCTCCTTCATGTTCTATTATGGCGGATTTGATTATTTGTCTAAAGTCCTCGCAATCGTTAAGACTTAAACCCTTTTAGGAATGCCTTCAGCATCTTGTTCTGCCAGCGTGGGGCTGAAGTCCTAGGGTGCCCAAAGACCCCCTTTCAGCCGTGGCTTTATAGCCAGCCTTTAGCCACTTGTGGAAGCCGTGCCCAAAAAAAAAAAAAGCAACTGCACCAAAAAGATTTTGTCTGACTGACAGTTCGTCACGAGCAGGATTTAAGTTGTGTGTCACGTTGTGGGATCCTCTCGGTAAGCTGCCCTTCCTACAAGGAGCTCTAAGGGTGGTGTGTGTTTAGGGCTGTACTCTCGACGTATCTGTGTCAGAGGTTAGACTGAAAGCAAAGTGAGCGTCCAGGCTCGGGTGGGACTTGAATTCAGGTCTCCAGAGTCCAGCTCCAGTGGTGTATCCACAACCATGGTCCCTTGGGGTGAACTTTAAGCACAGGGTCCAGTTAATCTGAAAGACGAAAGAGGGCTTGCATTAATTTTTTTAGCCATTGACACCCCTACTTTTCTCCCCCAGTGGGGGACCCAAAAGTCGCTTACAATATTCAAATACTAACTTATTGGCTGCTGGGAGCGCAAATGGCAACATGGCTTGTCATTGTTCTGACATGTTTTTATACAGCTTTGCATTTAAGCACGTATCTCCATTTAATATCGCGTAAAATCACCACCCTGACCTGGATAGCCCAGGCAAGCCCGTTCTAGTCAGATCTCAGAAGTTAAGCAGGGCCGACCCTGGCAGGTACGTGGGAGGGAGACCTCCAAGGAATACCACGGCTGGGACGCACAGGCATGCAATAGTAAGCTGCCTCTCTGAAACATCCAAGCCCCACCAGGGGTTGCCAGAAGTCAAGTCTGACTTCCAGGCATACATCCACCCACCCACCCAAAAAATACTCACAAAAATATTGCATAAAATCACCACACACATACACTTCTCCAGGTTATTTACCTGGAAGAGGTTTCTCAACAAATCCTAGGTCTGAATGTGGTGCAAGTGGAAGCAAGTGGTTTTACAACAAGGCACAACCTATCCACCAGCACAACCCTGGAATTCATGTAGCCACAGCTATGGGGAATGGCGCTGCTATATTAGTGTAAGCTATTTGGATAGCAGCAAGTGTTGTGGAAATGCCTCGTGTGGCACTGCAGTGGTGGAGAGGGTGTGAGGCAGAATAAAGCAGAACAGGAACATCGATGAGCAGCCGAAAACGCCTCTCACTGTTTCTATACTTCCACGGAGACAGATGAAGATGAGTAGCCATGTTAGTCTGTCGGTAGCCGTAGAAAAGAGTAGGAGTCCAGTAGCAGCTTAAAGGCAAACAAAATTTGTGGCAAGGTAGGAGCAGTGTTCCCTCTAAGCTGATGAGCTAGCTCACAGTTTTTTAGCCTCCGGTTCACACATTTTTGTCTTAACTCAGGAAGGAGGGCTCCAGAGCAAACTAATTAACGCAGTAGCCAAATCGCTCGCTCACAACTTTATTGCCAGTAGCTCACAAAGTAGAATTTTTGCTCACAAGACTCCACAGCTTAGAGGGAGCATAGGGTATGAGCTTTCATGAGTCACTGCTCACTTCTTCCGAAGTGTCTGAAGTATCCGAAGAAGTGAGCGGTGACTCACAAAAGTTCATACCCTGCCACAAATTTTGTTAGTCTTTAAGGTGCTACTGGACTCTTACTCTTTCCTACCGTTTCTGTACTGTGTGAGAAGGGGGTGGATCTATTTCACTTGTTTTGATGGTGTCAGAAACCTGTTGAACAAAAAGAAATGCTCTATAAAAAGTCCCCTTATTTAGATTTAAATGAGTAGTGCTACCATATTGCCATCGACATCATGACACCAAGTTCAGGTGCCCTTTAAGGGCACATACCGAGGTCACTGAGAGATGAATAAAGAGAGCCTTCGGGGAGGGCGGGATATAAATCCAAAAATGAATAAATAAAAATAAAGTATCAAAGCACAGTCCATGAAGCATGCCCGTAGCCAGAATTTTTTAATTCAGGAGGCCTTTAAATAAGTCGGGGGGCACCCTGCACACACTCCCAAGGGAGAGCCACAAATAAAATAAAAATTGAAAGTCGGGGGTCTTGGCAGGAAGTCAGGGGGCCAGACCCCAAAATGCCCCACTATAGCTATGGGCCTACCGTGAAGACGGTGTAGGAAATGAACACAAGCCAAAGGTGACACAGCCTAGCTGTAGCTTGTCATGGTAAACCCTCCCTCCGAATTGGCTGGGCTGCTGTGACCTCACAGAAACCTCAGGGAGGGGGAAGAGAGATGGGAAAAGAGGGCAGGGGAAGGCTGGGATGAGAGAGGGAGGGGGCACGATAGCAAAAGCAGTAAAGAAGTGGCCCGACCTAAGGGTGGGAGTGGGCTGGGCTTAGGCCAGGGGCCTAAAGAAGTGTAGGGGTTAGAGGTGGCTGGAAATTGTGGGAAAGGACGCAGATACACAGTGATAAGAATATAACTTTGAACATGCCCCCTGTTGGATGGGATTTTTAAGGATACTTACTTAGTGGAGGGTAGCTCATCATGCGCAGGTATGCGAGCAGTTCTGGGGCAGAGGGGAATACAGAAGTGAAGCACCCTGAATTTTAAAGTAAGCCGATTACAAGCAGTGTGTTTGTCAACTGCCACTGCTTCTGTCCTCCCTTTAATGCCACTTAATTATTACGCACCTAAATGCAAGTTCCTCTTTTAGATTGACACGATAGAAGGATAGGGAGGCTAGGAAATTAGGCATCCTACAGACACGGGAGAACAAGGAGAAGTGTGAATTATGGCTGGCTTTCACAAGGCGACACTAGCAGAAACTGTTATGACTGTAATCCTCGACTCGTTCTCTTGGCGTCTCGGTGAAACCCATGAGACTTCCAAATAAATACCCTGGCTAGTCAGTGTGGCAGGTTCAGTTCATTCATTCACAGTGTGCCTAAATTTAGCCACAGCTAGTCGATGTTTTTTTGCACGCGCTCTTTAAACATCTCGTGTGTGGCGGGGTGTTAAATTTGCTGGGTTAGGGTTCTCCTATACAGCCTAATTTACAAAACAGCTTTATGAGGAGCTGCTCTAGTCTAAGTCCCTGGACATCAGTAGGCTTAGACTGTCGTAACTCTGCGTAAGTTTGCACTGCTAGAGATTTTCTTTAGATCTTGGTTCCCATGGGCAGCCACAGTTGCAAGGGCTGGTCCTGATTATTTGCCGCTTGGGAGTACGCTTTGCGCAAAAGCAATGTGTGATTAAGACACATCGGTCTGGATTTGCAACACATCTCTGCCAATAGGATGGGGGGGGTGGCATGGAACTGCCTTGCCTGCTCCCCCCAGCCCCAAATGATCCCTGAAATGCTGCTTCTGAGGAACAGGGGAGCCCAAAGAACAGCATGATGGAGCTGGAGGTCTGTAGCGAGGAGGGGGAAACCGCGTTTTTCACGGGGCGCAAGCCATTATTTTGGATCTGTGAGTTTAAGTGCCATTAAGTCACTTTTGACTTATGGCGACCTGATGAATTAATGTTCACCGAAATGTCCTGTCATTGGCAGCCTTGCCCAGGTCTTGCAAAGTGAGGGCCAGGGGCTTCCTTTAGCGAGTCTGTTCATCTCATGTTGGTCCTTCCGCTTCCCCTGCTGCCTCCAACTTTTCTTAGCGTTATTGTCTTTCCCAGGGACTCTCGTCTTCTCGTAATGTGACCGGATTATGGTAGCCTCAGTTTAGTCAGTTTCCGCTTCTAGGGAGAGTTCAGGCTTGATTTGGTCTCGAACCCACCTAATCTGTCTTCTTGGCGGTCCACTGTATCTGTAAAACTCTCCTCTTAACACCACATTTGAATTTTTGGATAGGGAATTTAAACATCGTGAAACCTGTCACTCACGAACTTCTGGAAGAGGGTCCTGAGAGATTGACATAAAAGCAATAGCAAAGTGCTTTAAAAAAAATTCAAAAGAAATGCAATCCCTTTTTCCCTTGATCCTCAGTCGCTTTTTAATTACTCTCAATGATCCCCTGCCAACCACTGTTAATTTTTCCTTTAATGCCTTTGAATTCCACAGTGATGCCTCTTAATTCATTATGGCCACTTGGAATTCGCAGATCCAAAGACATGACAGTGAATGAAACACTATAACATCATGTTTCATCCACTGGCTTAAATGTCTAAAAAGACAAGATAATCCCCCTTTTTTTTATTGTTGTTGTGGTTGGAATCTTCAAATCCCTAAAGTAAGCATGTGTTGGCTTACGATTATGTTAATTTGAAAGGTGCCTGTAATACAGCAGTTCATTTTTTAAAATTATTTATCTAAGTTACTGATGGTGTTTTGCTTCCCTCCCCCCCGAAACAGAAACTCTGGAAGAGCTTCCAGAAAGAAGTGGGAGGACATCCCGACGTTTCTTCTTTAACTTGACATCTATCCCGAGTGGGGAGTTTATCACTTCGGCTGAGCTTCAGGTTTTTCGGCAACACCTCGAAGGTGCCTCCGAAACCAACAGCAGCTCTTACCATCGTATTAATATTTATGAAATAATCAAGCTGGAGAGTGAAGGTTCCCAGGACCCGGTCACGAGACTTCTGGACACTCGCTTGGTGCACCACAATGCCAGCAGATGGGAAACTTTTGATGTCACGCCCGCTATCATGAGGTGGATTGCACATGGACAGCCGAATCATGGGTTTGTGGTCGAAGTGGTCCATTTGGACAATGAGAGCAGCAGCGTCTCCAAGAGACACGTCAGGATCAGCCGGTCTTTGCACCAGGACAATGCGAGCTGGTCTCTGGTTAGGCCGCTACTAGTAACCTTTGGGCATGACGGGAAGGGGCAGCCTCTCCATAAGCGAGAGAAGCGCCAGGTGAAACACAAACAACGCAAACGCCATAAATCCAATTGTAAAAGGCATCCGCTGTATGTGGACTTCAACGATGTCGGGTGGAATGACTGGATAGTTGCCCCACCGGGTTATAGTGCCTTCTACTGCCACGGAGAGTGCCCCTTTCCTCTGGCAGATCATCTAAACTCCACCAACCATGCCATCGTTCAGACTCTGGTCAATTCAGTGAATTCCAAAATCCCCAAAGCTTGCTGCGTGCCGACGGAACTGAGTGCCATCTCTATGCTCTACCTGGATGAGAATGAGAAAGTGGTACTCAAGAACTATCAAGACATGGTTGTGGAGGGCTGCGGGTGTCGCTGACGTGGCGGCGGTAGTGGCACAAAGGAGAGAAAAAAGAGAGACAAATACAAAAGAAATAACTTGACACTTTAATATTTTCCCAATGAAGACTTTATTTATGTTATGAAATGGAGAATTAAACATAACTATTTTGGAAAAAAAAATCTATTTATGTCTACAGAAAAAAGTTGAGGAAAAAATATTTTAATCAGAGAATTATTCCTTTTAAAAGATTTTTAAACATTATTTTAGTTGTACATTTTATATGGGTTTAACCCCCCTTCCTCTTCCCCCTCCCCTCCCCCCTCAGCACATGAAGTATAAAGGTCAGATTGTTATTTTGTATTTATTTACTATTATAACCACTTTTTAGGAAAAAAAATAGCTAATTTGTATTTATATGTATAATCAACGGAAAAAAAGCAGAAGAAAAAAAATATAGGGTTTGTACATAATTGAAAAACAAACAAACAAACGGTAGCTGTTTCAATTGTGTGTATTTAAGTTGGAAAAGTGTGTACATGGAAGGGTTAAATGTGGCGAAGGTGCGTGACGCGTTTTTGCTTTCTGCAGTTCTACTGTTTTAGGGGTCACAAGTGTAAGCCCAATGAAAAGTGGCTAATCCACCCTGCTGACTCTAAGATTATATTGTACAATTCTCAGGAATGCTGCAGGGTGGGCTGCCCAGTCCATGAGAAACTGGCACCCTCCCCTCCCGATGGGGGGGGGGGATGGTTTGGATAAGAACCAGGCTTTGCTGAGCAAGGAGAAATAACGGCCGGTTCCTCAGGAAGGTGTGATGTGACCACCAACTGGGTTGCTAGAAACTTGTCCCCACCCCCCACCCCCTTTCTTTCTCAACCACATCTACAGAAAAGCAAAATATTTTTATGCTGTTCCTCCCGTCCTCAGTAGTTCATCCATTGTCCTGGCCAAATATTAAATAAAAATACCAGATTTCTTTGGTTTTTTTTCTTCCCAAAAAGCTTATTTTATGTCCGCATTTCCTAACGGGTGAGAAGAGATTCTTTTCCACCACCACCACCCCTTCCCCGTGGCTACTTTGCGACAGCAGAAGGGTACAGACCTCACAGATTCCATGGATCCTCGCTTGAAAACTCTTAAAAGTGAGGCGGAGAGTTTAGAGAGAAGGGAGGTGGCTTGTGGAACACAGCCGTGTGTACAAACCCACCCTCTGCTGCCCTGGCAACATCATCCAGATGTGAGGGCGGGACAGGAGTTCCTTAGAGCACCATCCCTGAAATAACTTCTTCCCCCACATCTGTAAAACCTTTAGAGAGATTTTTTAAAAGTCCACGTAGGTTGCACAATTGGGAATCTACTTGTTTCCGTTACCCTACAGGAAGGATTTATTGCTTTCGTATACATACGATGTATCATAACTCAGATCTTAAAGGAGTTTGGTTTCTGAAAAAAATTCACTTACCCCTGCTGGGAATAGCATACATTATCAGAATGAAAGTAAAAGGGCTCAGAATGATCCACCTACTCCAGTGTCCTGTGTCCTACAAGCAGGGCCTGAACGCAATTACCATTCACCCATGTCTTCCCCAGAGTTGGCACTGAGGTTAAGTGTTGTTGAATGTGGAGGTTTCATTTGAACATCATTGCCAATAGAGTCAGCTAAAGATTTTTGAATGTAGCGATGGCCAAACGTCTAGGTGAATGTGTGAGTACAGCACAGGGTACTGTGTGGGTCACATAAGGCAGTTCAAGGGCAACATCACATTATTTTTGCAGTATGGAGTTCATAAGCCACCCCCCCCCCACAGTCTAAGTGCAGTTGCAGTTGCAGTTTCCAACCACCTTGCTTACCTAGATGCAATTTCAGAATCCACTGCACAAATGTACTCGCATGCACATGCCATATTATGGGTATGAATGTGAACAGGAGATTATGTGCTGTGTACCCATGTTTTGCTTGCATGTGAGCCTTACAGAAATGGCTATTGTGACACTTCTATAAGTAGATATGCAAAATACCATATGGTATTTGCAAAGTGTAAACTTCAGTCCCATGACCTGAAACCAGCGATGCACAAGCAGAAACTTAAATAGACTTCGCTCTATAGGTACAAAATCTTGTGCAACACCTAGCGTTTTCCTCCCTACGTATTATAGTGCCCAGAAATTGGTTGCACAACATCTTTATGTAAGTGGGGATAAAATATTTGACTTAAAGCAAGTGGCAACTTCAGACTTTTTCTTGTGTTTCTGCTTGCACAGTGTTATGTTGGAGCCACAAGCTAACAGCACATTACCCATCAGATAGCAAACAGGCACACAAGCCTAGTTGGTGCCAGTGTTGAGGAGTCTAGCAGGTGTTGAAAGAAGAACATAAGCCACAAATTGGGTATTAATAGAAATATCAGAAATACGTGCTGAATTCAAAGGAGATGTCAGCTTACTCTGTGGTAATGCCATTCCCCGCAATTCTGAAATTACATTGTTTGAAATGGTTTCAGTTGGTTCACTGACCGTTAGGTGTCCCATACCAATAGACCATATCCATATTTTCTTTAAAGAAACACCCCTACAGACTTTTCAGCTTGGTTTCTCCAAAATTAAGGAGTCTGTTAATATAAACTTCTCTCTTGATGCTGAAAACCAAATTAGCAGGTGTTAATGGCTATTTTTTTTTTGCAGCAATTCCTCCTTTAAAAACCAAGTCTTTAATCTCCATACCTTTCAAGTGAGCCAACAGTCGTTTTGTTCGAACTGTTTTTGTCAAATGTTTTCTGATGAATTTTAAACATCCACCTCTGAACATTTTAACGTTAAGATACTTGGCCTTGCATTTTCGTGCTGCTAACCTAGAATGTAAAGAAATTAGCTTTCTACATGGAGCTTTATCTGAAATGGATATGTTTTCTGCACAAGTACAACAGTGTTTTCTTCTAAAATATTTTTCATGGGGCTGAATCTATTTCCCCCTTCACGTTCAACAGGGTTAGGCAACAGTTCGGGTTTTCTTTGTTCCTTGCCAGCAAACATCCTCAGTCCCAGCAGACAGTATATCAAATCTGACAACCTTTCATGTAAGCACTTTTAAAGGCTTTTATTGTCCACTTCTGATGACATTTTTTTTTTTTTGCCTGCTTGGATTGACCATTAACACGGGGACAGAGGTTCTCTGATACCTCTTCTGTGAACCAGGCTTCCAAATTACCACATCTCTGCAAAGTGACTATTAAAAGTTTGGGACGGGGTGTTAGGAAAATCACCATCTGGGCTGCGCCTGAGGTTGGAGTGCTCAGCCAGCTTTGCCATTGCCTCCGTGTTCAGTTTGGACAACTATAATTTTAAAAACTCTGAATAGAAAATAAGCCCATAAAGTGATTGATTGCATCTGCCCACAGAACGTCCCAAATTCTCTACGGCTAGGCAGACTCCTTAAGATAGGGGGGGAGGGGGACCAGACAGACAAGAACTTGTGCGTGGAAAAGTCTCCATGGGCTGAGGCTAAAGAGAGACCCACAAATCCCTACCTTGGACTGAAGGGATGACAATAAGATGGTGGGAAGTGTGAGGTAAAAGCTGCTGAAGGCAAACGGGATGGTTTCAGACGGCTTTTGAAGTGGACTTTTAAAGTTTTTATGTCTTCGCACTCTGAATTTTCCAGTCTGCTTAACAGAACTCGTAAAGTTTCTCTCAAGCGCAATGACTGAAAGACGCAGCTAAGGTACACCACCTAGCTAGCCCGTCATTTAGAGGCAGTGTGGCATAGTGGGTAGACCGCTTGTACCATTTATACCTCAATGTTCTCCCCAACGGGAACATAAAGTGGCTTACAGTATTCACCTGTCTGCTGTTTGATCCTCGCAAACAACCCCATGAGGTAGTTTGGGCTGAGAGTGTGTGACCAGTCAGAGGTCACCCAACAAGCTTCCATGGCAAGAGTGGAGATCTGAATCTGTTCCCCTCAGATACTAGTCTGACACTCCAACCACTGCACCACACTGGTTTAGCTTTGGGGAGGCCCTCTTCTCACTGCCTTCTCAAGTCAAGATGGGCAAGACCCTTGGGAGGTCTGCGACTAGATTATTTATATCCCACATTTCTTCTCAGTGAGGGCTCAAATCAGTTTACAATATCACACTGCCCTCCTCAATTTCATCCACACAACAGCCCTGTGAGGTTGGCTTGAGGGAATAAGTCCTGCCCATCCATCAGCACGGTTCTGTGTTGCACATGTGCTCAATGGCCATAATATCCCTTATTTGTAAACGGAGGCCTTCCTAGCTGGCCTTTGTGAGGTGTGGATACACTAACCAGCACTTCCTTCACGGCATCCTGCTCTGCCACCCAATTTTGCCGCATGCCTTTCATTTATAAAGTCATTATTGCTGGGGCCTGGAGATACAATCTGCTTGGTTATTGCCAGCAATTTTTTTTTTTTTAAAGAAACAACAGCAGCCGATCTGGGCTTCTTATTCTCAGACTTCCCTTGAAAAAGATTAATTACAAGATCCAGTGTTTCTGGTAAAAACAAACGAGCAAACTCCAACTCTAAATTGCTAAGAAGTTGCTAACGGCTAGCTCTGCTGTTCGACGTTTGAACCTAAACTGAACAACCTTTCTGTTGAAGTTAAAAACTTTGTCCTCTGATTTCCATTATAAGAAGGGGGTGGGGGGGAAACAGGTCCACTTATAGTGACTGCAGAGTTTCAAGGACTGTTTTATACTTCCTGACAGTGTAGG
>NW_015162047.1:155540-156738 GCF_001447785.1 Gekko japonicus
AACTAACAGTTAAGGATTGCTAAAACTCGAGATCCTGGGATCGGGGCCTGGGCATTCAAGAACTGAAGATCAGAGAGTAAAGTCTAGTGGCGGCACAGGTTGGCACTCGGTAGATGAGACATTGCCTAATGCAGGCAGGGGGAATTTCCTGCAGGAGCACACAGGAGCGGAGCTCCGGCAGTAAAGAGCCCAGGGGGTGGGCACATGCAACAAGCCCCACCCCCTGCTCACAGCAGCCCTCAGTCAGAGCAAGAAGCAGCCAGGTAAGTTGCAGAGCCCCCACCCCACCCCACCCCGGTCCAAAACAGTCCAGTGGCACCTTTAAGACCAAGTTTTATTCAGGTAAAAGCTCTCCCTCCTCTGTGAGGACAGATTTGCATAATCCCCCCCCCAATAGCTAGCAATCCAAAGCAGTCCAGTGGAGCCTGAGCGGTGGGTGTTGCCTTCTGACACACTTCCGGTGATATCAGGGGGTGTGGCACATGCAAATCAGTTATGCTAATGAGATATGCTAATGAGCTCCTGCACCTCTTTTTCTACGAGATGATCTCTGAATGCAGGGATGGAGTTGGATGGATGTGTAGGTGGGGAAAGAACAGCCGACACAGCTTAACCATTAGGTGTATCAAACTAAGACTTCAGATACCTTGGTCTGGATCTCCACTCAGCCATAAAACTCAATGGGTGATCTGGGACCAGTTCTCTTTTAGTCCAACCTACCTCGCTGTGTGTTGTTGTAAGGATAAAATGGAGGAAGAGGGCACGATTTTTCAAAATGAGATATTTAAGGGGGCAGGATACTTTCCACTGAGTTTGATTGCTTTTGCCGACTCCTTACTCTTTTACTTCTTCCACAGGAGATCCTTGGGTGTTGGCTTTAAACCCTGAAACTTCAGGTAAAACCCTGCATCCCTGGCAACCTTATTAACAGTCACTTGAGGAAACAATAGCTAGGAAATTAATTCTAGTTCTGTAGCCTATCTGAGGGCTTTGTTTGTGCAACATTCCACTGGACACAGAGCCCACCCCTCACTTAGAAACACAGAGCTAGAAGGAACCCCAAGGGTCATCTAGTCCAGCCCCCTGCACTCGCTGCTATCAGGTTCATCGTTTGCCCGTATCTTTATGGGTGCTGCTGTTGTGCTTTTCAAGCCATTCAACTGTCCCCATTTACAGTGGTAGCTTTGAGCATGGAGGG
>NW_015162047.1:156798-160530 GCF_001447785.1 Gekko japonicus
ATGGAAAAACAACAATCATTTTCTAACAAGGCAAACCTCTAGAGCCCTGTTGCCAAGCCCACGGATCTATAACACGACAAACCGTTAGCATCAGAATCAAAGAAGTTGAGTACGACCGGCTGTTCTTTAATTTACTTTGTTCCCCCCTCTAGTTGACTATTTTAAAACTGAGAACCTTTTACCTACCTAGGAGTGCCTTACTAATGTCTTCAAGTTACTCCTTACCCCCTTAGGTACTCCGCCCTGTTCACAATCACCGCAGATAAAGAACAAAAGTTTGAGTCCACCTTGAAGACCAACGAAGTTGGACTCAAACTTTGTTCTGACCAACATGGCTACCCACCAGAATCTACAGCAAATAAAGAGGAGCTTTTTGTGTGTGGTGCTTTAATGTGGTGTAGGGATTCGGCAGTCGTATTAGGATTTGGGAGAACCGGGTTCAGACCTCTGCTTTGCCATGGAATCTTGCTGGGTGACTTTGGGCCAATCACACCCACTCAGACTAACCTACCTCACAGGTTTGTTGTGAGGTTAAAATGTAGGAGAGGAGAATGAGGCCAGCTGTTTTGGATTCTCACTGGGGAGAAAGGTGGGATATGAAGTAAGTAAGTAATAAATACATAAATGTAAGCATAATAAGGATGACAGTGTTCTCAAGAACCCCATCCTAAATTAGGGGGGATCTGGCGGGTTTGAAAGGAGTCGGGAGGGGAACACAGTAATCACCATGGGTTTTCTTTAACCAGATTTTTTCCCCTACTAAAACCAAGCTCTCATTTTAAAAATAATTCTTAATGTCAGACATTCTAAAAAGGCAGTTCTTCCGAAAAATGTCCTGTGTCGTCCCAGTTAAAGCCCTCCTCTGCTGACTGCCCATGTAGCAATACTCGGTGCCGTGATATATCAATTGGCCCTGATTTCCTGCTGGCAACATTTGCAAACTGGGGCATTTTGGAAGGCAACAACAAAAGAAGCAGGCAGCTGAAAGCTATTTTCAGGCATCATTGTCAAAGGGGCAGAAAGTGCTCAGATCCAGAAAGTTCAGTTTCCCACAACAGCTGGAATATGGCAGATTTACAACTTAATGAAGCTAGCTAATCCCATTAGAGTTTGCATTTTTAAAAAGGGCTTTCTGGGAGATCATCATCCGAAGACCCTCAAATAGCACACTGCAGCCACTCCAAGTGTATTGGGGGGGGGAGGCGAAGAGGACCTATGTGTCTTTTTAAAATGCACAATGACAATTTTTCCCAGTGTCTCTCTCTTGTCAAAGTCAAAAGCTTTAGGTGCTGAGCGGAAAAGAGAAGGAAAGACAGCTTCAATGGAGCTGTGGCGTGGAGCTTTGAAATACAAAGCTTAACTTTTAGTTGGCAAAAAACCGGCTTAGGTCATAACAACCAAGCCTCCAAACCTGTTCTGATAAACCCAAACCGTAGGAAGACGAGAAGTCATCTTTGTTGATAGAGATATAATATCAGGATTTTATTATCCCCTCCCATTTTTTGATACTAATACTCTTTGCTACACAGGATATCCCTATATTCTCCCACCAAGAATCAGCACTAGAACCCCCTCCTTCCTTCTACAGTCCTTTTTGGAAAGCTATTTGGTAAGTGCTGAATGCATTTACTGTATAAGCCAGTGTGATGTGATGGTTAGAGTGACCATCTAGGGCTTGGGAGACCCAGTTTCAATCCCCTGTCTGCCATGGAAGCTCACTGGGTGGGTGACCTTGGGCCAATCATACTCCCTCAGCCTAACTACCTCACACGGTCAGGCACAGTCATGCAGCCTAACCTACGTCCCAGGGTCAGTCACACTCTCTCAGCCTAGCCTACCTCACAGGGTCGGTCATATTCTCTCAGCCTAACCTACATCCCAAGGCCAGTGTCATTCAGTCTAACCTACCTCACAGGGTCAGTGATACTCTCTCAGCCTAGCCTACCACACAGGGTCAGTCATATTCTCTCAGCCTAATCTACATCCCAGGGCCAGTCATACTCTCTCAGCCTAGCCTACCTCACGGGGTCAGTCATATTTACTCAGCCTAACCTACGTCCCAGGGCCAGTCACACTCTCTCAGCCTAGCCTACCTCACAGGATCAGTCATATTATCTCAGCCTAACCTACATCCCAGGGCCAGTCACACACTCTCATCCTAACCTACCTCACAGGGTCAGTCATATTCTCTCAGCCTAATCTATATCCCAGGGCCAGTCACACTCTCTCAGTCTAACCTACCTCACAGGGCCAGTCACACTCTCTCAGCCTAACCTACGTCCCAGGGTCAGTCACACTCCCTCAACCTAACCTACGTCCCAGGGCCAGTCACACTCCCTCAGCCTAACCTACCTCACAGGGTCAGTCACACCCTCAACCTAACGTATCTCAACAGGGTCAGTCACAGTCTCTCAGGTGGGGTATAAATGAAATAAGTAAACAAACCAACCTGGAGTAGCTTCTGAAGAAGGGTGTAATATTATAATGACCATAAATCCTTAAAAAAAAAAGATTGCAGTTCGATGCGCAGGTTACCTGGGATTAAATGCCATACAATAAAGTGAGACTTACTGCTAAAGGAATATGAACTGGATTGTGCCATTTCACATTTTTAATAGTGTTAAAAATCAAAGTGGTTCTGAAACTGTGGGATAGGTGAATTGCTCAAATTCAGCAACATCTGGAAAGGAGAGCTGAAGAGAAGGGCCTGTATGCTTGTTAACCATCTTTTTGTTTAAGAAAGCAACCCCTGACTCTCTCCAAAAGGTAAAATAGAGACTTGACGGAGATCAGGAATAAAGAACAAGTTCTTTCCTAACATAAGCTGGAGTTCACACTGCTAAATTGCATATAAGCTTTCCGTGGCACTTGAACAGCCAGTATGCAACAGAGCAAAGAGTTCCACGGAGCAATTCTCTTAGAATCGGTTTTCATTTTGGCATATTCTGCAAAACTCAGTGTATCGGAGAGGGTGGGATGCTAGAAGAACCAGCCTGTGAATGGAGAGCAGGCAAAGAGTTTTCTTCTCACGAGACTAAAGGAGTTCTTCACGATTGTTGGAATTGCAAGTTGCTTACGCAGCCATTACAGAGTTAAATGTTGTTTGTTGGCAAACAGGATGTTACGTTACATAATGTATTCAACGGCAGGAAAAGTTTGCGGGAGTTGTTTATCCTAATGAAGTGACCTGTAACCTTTGTATTGGTCAACTAACATCTTGTTTGTAGAAATGCTTTGATCTAGCATTAATGTTTTCACAAGTTTATGGCTCTTTGTGTGAACCAAAGAGGTAGTTCTCTTCTAGAAGTCAAGAGAGATAGAAAGATGTAGCTGTTAGCATATATTACAGAGAGTAACTATAAGTGTGTAACTTTTTATTTTATTTCTTTTATCCAAAGTACCACACCCATGTTTTATTTTGTTTTCATAGTAAACATATTTTTCTTTTACTGAGTGTGGCTCTGTGTTTGCAATACAACCATCGACCTTGAATTAAGAATCCCAACAACGATGCTTTCCAGAAAAGAGTGTTCAACAGTTGCCAGGAACCCAACTGTGAACCACACACGGATTTATGCTACTGCCTTAAATTGGGTTGCTGTTTTGTTAGCTTGACCCTCATATATCACACAGAGAGAGAGAGAGAGAGAGATCAGTTCACCTGGAGAAAATGGCCGCTTCGGAAGGTGGACTCTATGGCATTATGCCCCACTGAAGTCCCCCCCCTCCCCA
>NW_015162047.1:160730-165253 GCF_001447785.1 Gekko japonicus
GGGGGGGACATGCAGATCTGTCCTCACAGAGGAGGGAGAGCTTGTACCTGAATAAAACTTGGTCTTAAAGGTGCCACTGGACTGCTTTGGATTGCTAGCTGGGGGCGGGGCGGGGTGTGTGTGGAACAAGCAGATCTGCCCTCACAGAGGAGGGAGAGCTTGTACCTGAAGGTGGGGGGGGGGGCGCTCTGCAACTTACTTGGCTGCTTCTTGCTCCTCATGGCCCGACTGAGGGCTGCTGGGAGCAGGGGGCGGAGCTTGTTGAGTGTACCCGCCCCCTGGGCTCCTTACTGGGGGAGCTCCGCTCCTGTGCGCTCCTACAGGAAATGACCCCTGCTTAAAACAATTGTGCAGAATGCTCCTGTGTATCATTTTTTTTTTTGCCATCATTCATAGCCGACTTATGGCGACCCCAGGGGGTATCCAAGGAAGAGAAGAAAAGAGGTGGTTTGTCGTTCCTTGCCTCTGTGTAGCAGCATTGGATTTCCTTGGTGGTTCCCCATCTAAGGTATTAACCGGTGCTGACCCTGCTTAGCTTCCGCGATCTGAACTAGCCTGGGCCATCCAGGTCGGGCAGCGTCTCTCTGTGTGTGCTTATTATTTATCGCAAACCCTCCTGTGTGCGCACCCAGTTCCTAATAAAGGTCTTGCGACAACCGGCACTTGAGCTCCAGAGACTTGAGGGATGTTATTCGTCAACGTGTCAATTATCAGGAACGTGAAGCTGGGCAAGTTTCAGTTATGCAAATGGGTTCTCTCACACTGGCTCGTTCTTCCTCTGGATCCTGGACACTGTTTGGCTCTTTAAATGAGAAAACACTGCCGCACACAACCCCCCCCCTCCCCCAAGGAATTACTTGGGTGGCCTGGCCCAAGAAGTAGCCCCCCGGGGCAAAGGGACAGGGCCCTCGAGTAGCCCGTCCAAAGCCAGGCAGCATCTGCGCAAGGCTGAGAGCCGGCAGCTCCCAGGTTCTCACACAACGAGCGCCTCCAATCATGCAGGCACCAGGAGAGAAAAGCAGCCTGCATTTGTGTAACCCCAGGCAAGCACTCTCCCTGAGTTTCCCGTCAGTGAAGAGGGAGGAACAGGTGCTAATATTTCAGGGAAGTGATGAGGGCAAAACTCAATCAAGATCTGGAAGGAGCAGCATTTCCTTTGAAGGCTTTGGGTGTTTTCAGCTCCCTTTCATTTCAGGGCGGGGGAGGGGAGGGCCGAGGAATGGCAAGGAAGGGCTGGGGTTTGCAAAGGCATTGGAACAGGTGCGGGCGGTGGAGCCGGATCTGCATCCGGAGGGCCAGGAATTGGCCCCATTCTGCCATAAAATCATGGGCTTGAGCAGCTGCCCTCCCAGCAGCCTGCGAGCAAGGCTGTCCCGGCAAAGAGGGTTTCTCCCTCCAACCAATCTGTCCGATGCATACTTGTGGGCAACACAGGGATTCTAATCTGCATGAAGGGTTGTGCCGTATGGAAGTGGCAGAACCCTGTTAGTCATTCCGAGTTAATTGACTTAGAGGCGAAGGATGTAGCCCGGTGGATAGATTCTTTTTGTGCGCAGAGTACGTCAAGCACACCCCTGTGACACAGATTTGTGGGTCTTTGGAGGGCCGGATCAGGGTCGGGGAGGGCCAGGCGCGAATCCCCACTCTCCCAAGGAAGTCTGCTGGGTGACCTTGGGCCAGTCACATACTTTCAGCCTTACCTACTCCACAGGGTTGTTGGGAGGATAAAACGGACAAGAGAAGAGGGATGTAAACGACTTTGGGTCCCGGTTGGGGAGGAAAAGGAAGAAACTACTCTTGCGTTGCAACCGACTCATGGTGACCCCGTCCGTGGGGCACTGCAGGCAAGAAATGAATAGAGGTCGTTTGCCATTGCCTTCCTCTGCATAGGAACCCCTTGATCTTCCTTGGCGGTCTTGTGTTATTTTATTATGTATTGTGGTGTGAACCAATTTGTTCCTCGTTGTGTTTGACCTCTGAAGAAGGCCCTAACAGGCTGAAACGCGTCAGGTCAAGTCCATCGGCCCTTGTGTATATATGATTTTGGGATTTTTACATGAGGTGTGATATGTTTTTTTTTTTTTAATCCTTTACAAATAAATACATGTATTTTTACAAATTATTTATAGATTCAGTTTCAATTGTTGGCCCTCTTCTCAGTTTGACTTGCCTTTTCAGGTTCTACTTCCTTGGGGGTCTCCCTTTTGGGTTGTCAGCTCTGGGTTGGGAATACCTGGAGATTTTGAGTGTGACGCCTGGGGAGGGTGGGATTTAGGGAACAGAGAGGAAGGGCCTCAGCAGGACGTAATGCAATACAGCCCACCCTCCAAAGCAGCCATTTTCTCCAAGGGAACTGATCTTGATCGTCTGGAGATCAATTGTAATAACAGGAGGTTGGCCAACCCTGTAACTTTCATTCAACTGCAGTCGACCCTGCTTAGCTTCCCAATTCTGATGAGCTTGGCCTAAGCTGGGCTATTCAGGCTGCTACTAGGGAGAGAGAAGGGTATGAATGAAGGAAATAAGTAATTGAGTAAATAAACATATCTTCTCTCTCAAGCCTAGGGATCGCCTGTTGGCCTGTACAAAATCGACCTGTCCCTTTTTACAGAGGTTTAATGTGTGAAAATGGACAGTGAACACTTCTGATGGCAGGAAAGTAAATAATATCACCTGATAAATAACATCTCATTAATCCTCTGTTAAAGAATGGTCCTAGCAGTTCGAAAGCAAGAAATTGCAAGTAGATAAATAGGTACCACTTCGGTGGGAAGGTAACAGCGTTCTGTGCGCCTTGGTGTTTAGTCATGCCAGCCACATGACCACGGAAACGTCTTCGGACAGCGCTGGCTCTTCGGCTTTGAAATGGAGATGAGCACCACAACCCTAGAGTCGGATTCGACTAGCTTTCAAGCAAGGGAACCTTTACCTTTTTAATTTGTGAAAATGGACAGTGAACACTTCTGATGGCAGGAAAGTAAATAATATCACCTGATAAATAACATCTCATTAATCCTCTGTTAAAGAATGGTGCTCGCCTATCTCTCAGGACCAACTGACCCACGTTCAACTGTTGTAACCTTTCTCCACTTTGGCCTTCAAAGCTCTCGTTTGAATATTTGGTACTACCACCAAGATCTGCACCCGCAGCACCAGCGTTCTGTGCGCCTTGGTGTTTAGTCATGCCAGCCACATGACCACGGAAATGTCTTCGGACAGCGCTGGCTCTTCGGCTTTGAAATGGAGATAAGCACCGCAACCCTAGAGTCGGATTCGACAGGCTTTCAAGCAAGGGAACCTTTACCTTTAAAGAGACAGGGCTCCCCCCCGCCCCAGTCCATTGGCAACCCTACTTTTACCTCATTTCCACAGCTGCAAGCTCCTACCTCTAACTATTGACTAGTGGATGATGGGACAACACATGCCAAGTTGTGCAAGGCCCAGAGTGTCTTTTGTCCCCTTTAGAAAAGGGATATCTAACATGGGGTGATGCAGGTTAGCGTCAATGTTCCCTCTAAGCTGAGTTAGTGTGAGCTAGCTCACACTAACTCAGCTTAGAGGGAACACTGGTTAGCGTACCAGTAACACTGGAAGGATCTGCAGCATCTGGTGGATTTCAGATGCCCGCTGTATCCAGCTGTTGGAAGAAGAAAAGACGACAAAGACAAATAATTGATTTTTGTACTCTGCATTTCTCTGCTCTGGGGAGTCTCAGAGCGGCTTACAATCACCTTCCACTCCTCTCCTCACAACGGGCACCTTGTGTGGTAGGTGGGTCTGAGAGGGTTCTGAGAGAACTGTGACTGGCCCAAGATCACCCAGCAGGCCTCATGTGGAGGAGGAGTGGGGAATCAAACCTGGTTCTCAGGATTAGAGTCCGCCGCTCTTAACCACTACACCATGATGGCTCTCAGTTTCAAACCAAGATGTGATATTGAACATTGGAATTTCGAACACTGGGATTAGGGATGCCATCCTCCAGGAGGGACCTGGGGATCCCCCAGAATTACAGCTCATCTCCAGACTACAGAGATCCGTTCCCCTGGGGAAAAAATGGATGTTTTGGAGGGTGGACTCTATGGTGTTGTACCCCACCGAGGTCTCCCCAGGCTCCATCCTCCAGTCTCCAGGAAATTCTCAACCTGGATCTGGCAACCTACCCCCCTTCTCCTGCTGTTGTCCAGGGAGCACCTTGATTCGAATGTGTGTGTGTGTCCCCCCCCCCACAGCACCACAAACCATCACCTCCTGCTCCGTCCAAAATGACCCAACGACAACCATCTGTCAACAAAACAAGAACCTGCTCCTGGAACATTCCAGAGGACCTGGAGGCAAAAAGGGCTGGGAACAGCCCGACCTGAAGATCGTGCACCTCTTGAAAGACGGGAGGAAATAACACACCAGAATATTTTTCTCCAGAAACATCAGCCGGGGCACCTTTTCAGAGCCGGCCTGTTCATCACGGTCACCACACCCATGCCTACAGTGGAGTCGATTTTTTTTTTTTTGGGTCGTCTCCATAC
>NW_015162047.1:165266-175763 GCF_001447785.1 Gekko japonicus
AACATTTTGGCGATGCTATCTGTTGCAAAGGAGCGTATCCAGAGCACCTGTAGGCATCTATAGATGCTTCCACACAGGGGACACTCACACAATTTATTTATTTATTTATTTCGTACCTGGCTTTTCCCTCTCGTGGTGACCCAAAGTGGCTTGTATTGTCCTTGCCAGCATTTTATACTCACAACAAACTGTGTGATAGGTTAGGCTGACAAGAGAGCACGACTGGCCCAAGGTCACCCAGCGAGCTTCCATGGCATGTGTGGGGTTCAAACCCAGGTCTCCCAGATACTAGTCCAACACTCCTAACCAGTACATTTCATTCATTCATTCATTCATTCATTCTTCAGATTTGTACCCTGCCCTCCTAGCCATGGCTGGCTCAGGGCGGCTTACATAAAAATCACAAATAAACATTTAAAATAGTGCAATAAACCATTTAAAACAGTATCAAAACCAATTCGCAGTTCCATAAGAAGTGCTCGTTTTGCTGTTACTGAGTTCATGATGGCTACCCTCAGCTCTCTCTTCCCATAGCCGGCTCGCAGGTCTTCTGGAGAGGTCTTTCAGGCGGCTGGCACAGGCTGTAGATATTTATTTTATTTATTTATTTTATTTATCCTTCGACTTGATATACCGCCCTAACCCCCGTAGGGGTCTCTGGGCCCTCCATTGCTGCCGCTTCTCCACAAACCTCCATAGGCGGAGGAGGGTGCCCCCCACCCTACTAAGGGTGGGTACCCATTTATCTACTCGCCGATAGATAGTTACTTGGCTTTCAAACCGCTGGGTGGGCGGGAGCTAGGACTTAAGGGTCGAGAGCTCACCTCGACCACGGTGGGACTTGAACAGATGCTCGAGTAGATGTTAATGCAGGTGTTATACTCCCTGCGCCACCGATATAAATTCATCACACTGGCTCTCAGCCCCTGGATCAAAGGGAAACAGATATTCGTGATGTTATGGGTCTTCCGAGCACGACACATGGAGTTCCTTCTCAGGGCTTTCCCCTTTGAGCTGTTTTCCCTCAGTTTAAAGGGGAGTCCCTGAGGAGGGAATATCCATGTGCCTTCCATGGCTAGGGGGCGGAGCTCAGTTCAACTTTCAAAATGGTGTGGGGCAGCTCATTGCCTTCTGCCTTTCCCCTCCTCTTGTCTTTTAAAAGGGCTTTCCCCCCTTTCCCTTGCCGAGCTGTGTTGCAGCGTTACAACACAGTTCGGCAAGGAGCCAGTCTGGTGTAATGGTTAAGCATGTGGACTCTAATCTGGGGGAACCAGGTGTGATTCCCCAATCCTCCACTTGCACCTGCTGATGTGACCTTGGGTCAGTCACAAGCTCTGGCACAGCTGTCCTTGAAAAAAAGAGCAGTTCTCGAAAGAGCTCTCTCAGGCCCGCCTACCTCACCGGGTGTCTGTTGTGGGGAGGGGAAGGGAAAGGAGTTTGTAAGCCACTCTGAGACTCCGAATGAAGGGCAGGGTATAAATCCAATCTCCTCCTCCTCCTCTTCTTCTTCCACTTGCAGCTGCTGGATGACCTTGGGCAAGCCATAGTTCTGTCAGAGCTGTTATTGAAAGAGCAGTTCTCGAAACAGCTCTCTCAGGCCCGCCTACCTCACCAGGTGTCTGTTGTGGGGAGGGGAAGGGAAAGGAGTTTGTAAGCCACTCTGAGACTCCGAATGAAGGGCAGGGTATAAATCCAATCTCCTCCTCCTCCTCTTCTTCTTCCACTTGCAGCTGCTGGATGACCTTGGGCAAGCCATAGTTCTGTCAGAGATGTTCTTGAAAGAGCAGTTCTTGAAAGAGCTCTCTCTTTGTTAGCTTGGAGTGGAGACTGCATGAGCTACCTTGTTCTGAAACCTGGGGCTTGTATCCCTATATCTCTTTTGTTAATAAACAGATGTTGTTTTGAGCATACCTGTCTCTGCTGTATAAACCGAAGAGCACAAAAGTACCCTAATCCTGACCACAGGTGAAAGGGAATACTACAGTAAGCAAGAAGGGACGTGAGGCTCAGAAACCAGAGCGGGCTCAGAGCTTGCTAAGATCCTGAGGGTTAAGCCTCACTTTTTTTTTTTAAGTTTGGGGGATTTGTCTGAGTCACCCTACTTCTGGGAAAGGCAAGCGAAGCCGGCTCTGCAGGGCTCAGCCACAATTCAGTGTAGGAATCAGGATGGACACCGTGTACAGCCAAAGGCAGAGGTGGCCTAAGGTATTCCTAATTACGAAAGATGTTCATGCAGTGAGTGATGATCCCACATCAATGTGAAGTCAGCACACTGAAAGGAAAGGGTTCCCCCCCCCCCAATCAAACATTGCAGGACTACTCAGTTGCCTACTGCTAAAGCTTTTCCAAGTAAGCGAACAGATGCAAAGTCAACACACAGGCAGCCTTTTGAAAGAGTCAGCTCTGAAGTTTGCATCATTTCTCGCTAACAGAAACCGGCCCAATGCAAAAGCATTGCTTTGCCAACCCCCCACCCCAACGCCTTATCCAACACAGCCGCTGCTGTCCATCAGGCAAGTAGATTACTGCTCTCAGGGTCCCACACAGGTATCTCCTGCCTCCTGCAATTTAAAGAATCCTCTGGGAGACAACTAACTCCTACCAAAATCCAGTCTTTTCCTCTTGCATCACCCTAAAGCACATCCCTCCCCCCCCCTTCCCTTTTACACATACCTTACAAGAGCGAGCATAAGCTGTTGGTATTCACAGGTGTATCATGCTAAGGTGAACCCAATCTTCTTGTTAATTGCAGTCCCAACTAATTAGGGGGGGACTATAAAGGGAGAAGAATGAATGTAACTGTGCATTACATGGTTGGTGGTTTCAGTGAGGGAAAGACTCAGGTGCATTGCCCCAGGCAACAATTTTCCTTAAATTAACATATTTAGAGAAAAGAAGCAAGGTGGGGACAGTTTAGGCAGTCGAGCTGCCCACATTCTTGCTGCACTGGGAAACTAAGCCAATTGTTGAGAGCCTTGTTATGGGTTTGTGCATGACAGAGCACTCCAGGTCATGGACCGCTTTAGATTAACTCACAGCTATTATCCCGAGCGAAAGCAAAGCTGTGGCGGGGCAAGGCGTAGGCAACTTCAAAAGGGGTTTCCGTCCTGAAGAGATTTCAGAAGTCTCAGATGAGAGCCACCAAAACCTTCTTTCTGTAACATCCACACTGTGGTCAGAAATGTGTCTTTTACTTGGATGCTCTCATTACTCACATATCCACTCCATTTCCCACTACCATTGTTGTTGTTCAGTCGCACAGTCGAGTCTGACTCTTCGCGACCCCGTGGACCAGCTCTTGCCAGGCCCTCCTGTCTTCCGCCGTCCTCTGAAGTTGGCTCAATTTCATGTTCGTTGCATCTATGACACTGTCTAACCATCTCATCCTTTGCCGTCCCCGTCTTCTTTGACCTTCAATCTTTCCCAGCATCAGGGTCTTCTCCAGTGAGTGCTCCCTTCTCATTTGGTGGCCAAAGTATTTGAGCTTCAGTTTCATTATCTGGCCTTCCAGGGAACAGTCAGGGTTGATTTCTTTTAGGATTGACTGATTTGATCTTCTTGCAGTCCACTACCATACTATAGCAGAAAGTGCTAGACTCCACCGTGTACAAGAAGCAGGCAAAACATATTGACCTACGATGCAACATTATCATCAAGAATACAAAAACCTCTTCTGCTGACGTTTTACAGAGGCATTGATGTACTATACTACAGGCTGTGGTCACACACGCTAAATAATCCACTTTTGATCCACTTTCAGTGCACAGGGTCGCGAAGAGTCGGACTCGACTGTGCGACTGAACAACAACAACAAACAGTGCACTTTCCAGCTGGATTTTTAACTCATGAACTTTTAAACATTTTAAAAAAAAATTGTTGAAGAGGTTCTAGAGCTCCGTTCCGGCGCATTCCCCCAGGAAAAACAAAAAGTCCCTGGTCAAGAATACAAAAACCTCTTCTGCTGAAGTTTTATGGAGGCCTTGATATACTGTACTATAGGCTGCGGTCACACACGCTAAATAATCCACGTTCAATCCACTCCCAGTGCACTTTCCAACTGGATTTTTAACTCATGAACGTTTCAACATTTTTGAAAGAATTTTGTTGAAGAGGTTCTAGAGCTCTGTTCCGGCGCATTCCCCCAGAAAAAATAAAGCCCCTGGTCAAGACTACAAAAATCTCTTCTGCTGAAGTTTTACAGAGGCCTTGATATAGTCCACAAACATGACATTATACCCTCCTGAAGTCCCTCTCTCCCTGAAACCCTGGGTTTTCCAGGCTCAGATCTCCTGGAATTTCCCAAAATGGACCTGGAAACCTAAGTGGTTTACCCCATCAGTCTCCCCTCCTCCTCTGTTTTCTCTTCACAACAACCCTCTGAGGTAAGTTAGGCTGAGTGTGTGTGTGTGTGTGACTGGCCCTAGGTCACTGAGCGATTAGAACCTGGGTCTCCCGGATCCTTTTCAGACACTCTAACCAGTATCTGACACTGTCTCTCCCCTAGGAAAGCCTTCCATTCCTTCACTGGACATGTGGACATCCAAGCAGTGCAAATGTCTGCCGTTAGCACAGATGGATAAAGAGGAAAGGGTGTTTATTCCCGCCACTGCTGTGGCATGAAGAACACTCCATTGCTAAAATCTGAATCTCTGAGCCAAAGAGTGGTCAACCCCCAGCCTTATTTTGAATGAGGTGGGCTCAATCCTGACCAGCTGGCAAGTGATGGTAAAGAAAACAGGGGCTCGAAAGAAGTGTGGATTACATATTCCTCTTTGGTGTAGTGGTTAAGTGTGCGGACGCTAATCTGGGAGAACTGGGTTTGATTCCCCACTCCTCCACTTGCAGGTGCTGGATGACCTTGGGCAAGCCGTAGTTCTGACAAGAGCTGTCCTTGAAAGGGCAGTTCTTGAAAGAGCTCTCTCAGCCCCGCCTACCTCACAGGGTGTCTGTTGTGGGGAGGGGAAAGGAAAGGAGTTTGTAAGCCGCTCTGAGACTCCAAGTGAACGGCGGGGTATAAATCCAATCTCCTCCTCCTCCTCCTCCTCCTTGGTGCCCCAAACACAAGAAGCTTCAATGGGATTGTTGCCTCAACAGGGTCTGCCATGCAAATGCAAAACCAAAATATTCGCCCTGTATCTCTTACCCACCCATAACATTCTCAAGTCGTACAAGAAAGCGCTTTTTAGGGTTCTTCAAATCAACCTTGTTTATGCTGACTTCTGCCCTCTGGAGAAGACTGCAGAAAAACAGTTTGAATCTCACGGCCTCCCTGCTGAGCTTGCGTCAGGGCTTCCTCATGAGTCAGAGGGCCCAGCTTATCGGCAGCAGGTACTTGGCAATTTCTGTTTTTTGAACATCAGGCGTTGCTTAATGGTCAATGAGAGAACCTTTAGCCAACTTCATCAGGAGGAAAGGATGCTTATTTCTTGACAAAGCATAGAATTGGCGGGATTAATATTTACGGTTCCACTGATATGGAGATGTGCTACTGATTTTAATTTTGACGCACTCCGAAGAAGACAGTCCGCAACGAGAAAGAAACCTAGGAATCTCGTCAGTGGTCTTTTTGGCACATTATTAATCTATGAGTGAAGGTCAACTATTCTGTGACTGTATGGAATTAAATTTTGTGGCAAGGACAGTATTGGTCCTGGATACTCGGTTCACTTCTTTGTATGTAGCAATATTGTTAGACAGTGGAAGCATCATTGAATGCAGAGTATTTTGCTTGCCGTTTGTGTGTTTATGTGAATGTGTGGCATAGATGTAACAAATTTGGAAGTTGTTGCAAGATTGTGATGTCATAATAAGAAATACAATAATACACTTTTAATGTAAAAATTGAACTTTATTGTATATCAATTGAGGTGAATGACTCATACATAGTATTCATTTTGTGGTTTCTACTTTCTATACTGTATCCCTTTATTTTTGAAATGGTCAATGACAGAAGAAGAAGAAGAAGAGGAAGAGGAGGAGGGGGAAGAGGAGGAGGAGGAGGAGGAGGAGATTGGATTTATACCCCGCCCTTCACGTGGAGTCTCAGAGCGGCTTACAAACTCCTTTCCCTTCCCCTCCCCACAACAGACACCCTGTGAGGTGGGTGGGGCTGAGAGAACTCTGACACAAACTGCTCTTTTTCAAGGACAGCTGGGCCAGAGCTTGTGACTGACCCAAGGTCACATCAGCAGGTGCAAGTGGAGGAGTGGGGAATCAAACCCGGTTCTCCCAGATTAGAGTCCGCGCACTTAACCACTACACCAAACTGGCTCTCAGTTGTGCAACGTTGGTGCTGTTGTGGGCCACTTTGTATCTTACAAGTTTGAAATGTGCTCCTAGTAAAGCATGAATGCCAGAGCGCATGGTGTAGGGCTGCCATCTCAGGGCTGGGAAATGCCTGGAGATTTTAGGGGTGGAGCCTGAGGAGGGTGGGGTTTGGGGAGGGCCTTCAGTGGGGTTTAATGTCATAGAGTCCAGCTTCCAAAGTGGCCATTTTCTCCAGGGGAACCGATCTCTGTCACCTGGAGATCACTTGTAATCCCAGGAGATCTCCAGCCACCCCCTGGGGGTTGGCAACCCTAAGTCACGGTGGCAACCCATGTATCAAACCATCTATATAGCTACCTGCTTGGATATATGTTGTGACAAACCCAAGTTTGCTTCTGAATCGTGTGTGAAATGATCTAACAAGTCCTGATCGAAACGCTTCTTATTTTTTTAAAAAATGCACCTAGAAGTTTCCCCCACTCAAAACCTGGTGTTTTGTGTAATAAAATTATAATTAAAACTGGAGGAACTGGAAAGTTAAATTATGTTTTAAGATGCCCTGCCCTTTCTTTAACAATAGTGAATTTTCTAAGTCTATGATGAAGTGTGTTTATGTGATTGAGGGAGGGGTGTTAGTTAGGTAAAACTTTGCGCCCCCATCACAAATTGTACATACCCACTTGTAAACTTTTCATTGGGGGGAGGGGTGCCTTCATTCTGATTTCACTTTGTGATGTCATCAAATAGCCAAACCGATTGGTGATATTTCATTCATTTGTTTTATTAAAAATATTTATACCCTCTTTCTAAATATAGTAACCAGCGGGGCTTTTTTTTTTTTTTTTTTTTATCTGATTTCACTTTGTGATGTCACCAAATAGCCAAACCGATTGGTGATATTTCATTCATTTCTTTTATTAAAAATATTTATACCCTCTCTCTAAATATAGTAACCAGCAGGGCTTTTTTAAAATTATTATTAAAGAGGTCCTGGAACTCTCAAGAGGGAAATGAAGTTTTCAATCTGTATACTGAAAACTCATGCACTTTGAAACATTTCTAAAAGAATTTTGTCGGGAACTCTGTTCCCGTCCGTTCCCCCAGGAAAAAAGCCCTGGTAACCAGTAGGATGTGACATCATCAGGAAGCCAATGCAAAGTAACCCTCATTCTGTCCCAGTTTTATGACATCGGCATGAGGCTAAATCTGACTGGCTGCATGATGATGTGACATCACTGTGTTGCCTGGGGGATCCATAATTAGCTAAGTTTACCTCAGGAAGAAATCCTTCAAAAAAATAGCCACAAAACAACAGCTCAGAGAAAGCAGCAGCTACATGCATGCATGAAAAAAATAAAGAAAGAAACGAAACAATTAACAAACACATCCTGAAATCTTTCCTTTAGCTCCCCAAATTGCCTAGGTAAAAATTTGACCGATCCCTAGAATTTTCACTCCTCCTTCCTCCTTGCTTGTTTTTCTGAGTGCTCCGGAATGCTTCTTTTTGCACACATTCCACACACCACAAAATTTATGGCTGGGCAAAGATTGTTTCAAACCAGGGCTGCTTCATTAAAGGGGAGGGGGGGGAAAAGAAAGATCACTTTGCTCTTTCATTTATAGCTTGTCTAGAGGCTTCCAAGCATACTTCTATAAACTCGATCAACTCAAGCTCTTGCATGCCAAATGTATAATCTCTATGATCTCTGAGATCAGACATCTGTTATCTTTTGCCTCAGGTTTACTTTGAGGTAAACATGAACCCAAACCACAAATGTGCAGAGTCTTCACAAAAACACTTTTATGCTCACAGCGTGACCTTTCATTTCTAATTTTTACCAGACAACATTGCTTGGGGTATATAAATGTTTATCAACTCAAGAGCGATGTCTAATCTGGGAAGGACGGCTTCTCTAGAGCAACTTTACAACCAGGGGAAAAAAAGGCTTTCAGGAAGAACTTCAGTTTTTATAGCATAAAGAATTGATTTGGCAGATTCCGTCCCTTTCCTGTTAAGATTTATCAGCTCAGCATATTTAGGAGGCATTTGTTATTTGGATTACAGTTTTAATGCTCCATTTAACACACCTCTTCATATTAAAAAAACACACCCCGAACCCTTTCCATTTAAACAATGCATCACCAGCAGATGGCAACAGTCAGCTCAGATAAAAGGGAATGGCTGGGGCCAGATTATCTCTGAAGATAATATTTTTTAAAGTACCCTTATTAAGAGCAGTTTGGGCCCTGAAAGTTACTTAGTTTTCAAATGTATTGGGCATAGGTACCGTACAACAGTTTCAGGAAAAACGAGCATAGCTTGGAGTACTTCAAGGCAGTGAACAGATGCGTCAAAAAATGATCTTGATTATTTTCAATATTTCTTCCGCTCTGTGGTTTGGTAGGAGAGCAGAATAGTGCATTATGGGTAAAGGTCAACATGTTGGCAGGCTAGCTCTCCCTCCTGTGCCAGCAACATCCTCTTCCTAATCATCTCCAAATCTCTCAAAATTGAGGGACCCTTCAGAATGGCATTGACATGCCAACCTGAGGAACCACTGCTTCTTTATCAACTCATGTATAGAAGAGCTTTCTACTTATGTATGGGTGCCCTACACCTTGGCCTATATACAGGGGTCATTTCCTGCAGGAGCGCACAGGAGTGGAGCTCCGGCAGTAAAGAGCCCAGGGGGCGGGCACATGCAACAAACTCCACCCCCTGCTCCCAGCAGCCCTCAGTCAGAGCAAGAAGCAGCCAGGTAAGTTGCAGAGCTCCCCCCGGCCCAAAACACTCCAGTGGCACCTTTAAGACCAAGTTTTATTCAGGTACAAGCTCTCCCACCTCTGTGAGGACAGATCTGCACGTCCCCCCCCCAATAGCTAGCAATCCAAAACAGTCCAGTGGAGCCTGAGCGGTGGGTGTTGCCTTCTGACACACTTCCGGTGATGTCAGGGGGTGTGGCATATGCAAATAAATTGTGCTAATGAGTTACGCTAATGAGCTCCTGCACCTCTGCCTATATATATATTTTGGGGGGAGGGGGGAGAAGTGCAGAAAATAGTTATCCTAAGCACTGGCATACAAAACATGCATACTACTAATTGACAGAAAGATATTTGAGCACATGTGCTGGTTGAACTGATTTTTCACACTTAACTGTAATCATTCAGGGGACCAAACCATCCTCCAAGTCCTCCAGCCTACAGAGCCTCTTTCTGATTACAGTGGCTGTTCTTCCATGGGAAGAGACTCTTAAATTGGCAGCAGTCTCCTTTGATTGGAGGAAGGCTACAAGCTTGAGAAAAAAAGGTGGAGTATAAATATTTTAAAGAAGAAGAAGAAAAAGAGGAGGAGGAGGTAATTGGATTTATACCCCGCCCTTCACTACACAAAGGCATATCAGAGTGGCTTACACTCTCCTTTCCCTCCCCCTCCCCACAACAGACACCCTGTGTGAGGTAGGTGGGGCTGAGATAACTCTTTCGAGAACTGCTCATGAGAGAACAGCTCTGAAAGAACTTGTAACTGACCCAAGGTCACACCAGCAGCTGCATGTGGAGGAGTGGGGAATCAAACCTGGCTCTCCCAGATGAGAGTCTGAGCCCCTAACCACTATGCCAAACCAACATTGTTAAGTGGAGTGGTAGGACAGGGGTAGGATCCACACAGTAGGATCTACAAGGAAAATGGCTGCAACCAGTTTGGGTTACATCTTCTTCCCCGACCCCTGGAAGGTTTGGACACACATTTTTTTAAAAAAAGAATCGTGACCTGGAAGGTTTGCACACACACATTATTATTTTTTTTAAAGAATCGTGAATGGGAATGATTTGTTCCCATCCACATCAAAACGCTTGGTTTATTTGTACCTATCTAACCTAACTTCGAACTTTAGATGCTTGTTGTAAAATGTTTTATATCCTTTTTTTGTTGTTGTTGCCTTTTGGGCCTTAGGTAGAAAAAAACCCCTAACAGGTTCTAAAAAAGCTGCACAGTCTCATCCCAGTCCAAACATAACAATTGGGATCTGTGCAGAGTGCTCATGTACATCTGGTAATTTCAAACCGCACCCACAAATTTGGCACATTTGATGTGATGAAGCCAAGGTCTGAAGAAATAAACTTTTATTACCAGAGCAACATCTTTATATGCTTTATATATTAAGAATGTTTAACTTCACATCCACACACAGAAGCTTGAAACTGTCACAGTGAAAGTGGGGGGGGGGG
>NW_015162047.1:176001-180010 GCF_001447785.1 Gekko japonicus
TTGGTCCCCCCCCCCCCGTTGGCATTGTTTTGCATGATTTTCATCGGCTTCCATTTTGACTGTATGATTTTTCTTCCACATCTGATCCCTGTAATACTGTTGGTATGCACAAACATATAAAGATGCTTTTGCAGTGATCCCTTCATTTCATTTATCTTCAGGGCTCTAGTCGGGGGGGAGCTCTCAGGTATGGAGCTCCGGAAGAGAACCTCTAGGGGGTGGGGCGGTCACGTGGTGAAGCCCCGCCCCTTCTTTACCCCGCCCTCTGCTTCGATCCTCATTCCGTTTGGGAATGAGGATGAAGCAGGAGGGTAAGTAGCCGGGCCTTCTGACACACTTCCGGTGATGTCAGGGGGTGTGGCCTTCTGTCACTTCCGGTGATGTCAGGGGGCGTGGCATATGCAAATAAGTTATGCTAATGAGTTATGCTAATGAGCTCCGGCAGCTCTTTTTCTACAACAAGACCCCTGGGTAAAATGCATACAACCCTGCTTGAGGATGGGCTATGGCTCCATAGTACAGCATACTCTCTGGCATGCAGAAGGTCCCAGGTTCAATCCCTGGCATTGGATTCATTGACAATATTTTTCCCCCCGGGGGTAAAATTTATATAAAACAAAAACAAAAATACCCTGTCCTCTGCAGTTCCAGTTACTAGGATTAGGCAGTATGGGGATGCAAAAGATCTTGACCTGAGCCCCTGGAGAGCCACTACCTTACAGAGTAGAGCAGTGATACTCACTCAGTGGCTCTTTGACATGCCGCCGGTGGCACTGCGCAATACAGCACTGTTCCCCAATACGACACCTACCCTGTGTTTCAGGAAAGTGGATAAGGCTACTTCCCAATGAAGCTGGTGGTTGTCGGGTGGTCCCCAAAGAGAAACACCCACCACTAGAGGCTGGGTAAGCTACAAACCTCCCTGAGAACTAAAGGTCCTGTTCTCCCCAACAACTTCACAGCACTCTCTGCACCCTCTGTGCTCTCATTGCAGCACCCAGGCAGCTGCTGGGTGGCGAGCAAGCTTTTTGTTGTTGTTCAGTCGCACAGTCGAGTCCGACTCTTCGCAACCCCATGGACCAGATCACGCCAGGCCTTCCGGTCTTCCGCCGTCCTCTGAAGTTTGCTCAACTTCATGTTCGTTGCATCTATGACACTGTCTAACCATCTCATCCTTTGCCGTCCCCGTCTTCTTTGACCTTCAATCTTTCCCAGCATCAGGGTCTTCTCCAGTGAGTGCTCCCTTCTCATTTGGTGGCCAAAGTATTGGAGCTTCAGTTTCATTATCTGGCCTTCCAGGGAACAGTCAGGGTTGATTTCTTTGAGGATTGACTGATTTGTTCTTCTTGCAGTCCAAGGGACTCTCAAGAGTCTCCTCCAGCACCATAGTTCAAAAGAATCTATTCTTCGGCGCTCGGCCTTCCTTATAGTCCAACTCTCACAGCCATACATGACTACTGGGAATACCATTGCTTTGACCATGCGGACTTTTGTTGGCAGGGTGATGTCTCTACTTTTTATCATGCTGTTTAGGTTCGCCATCACTTTCCTCCCAAGGAAATCTTTTAATTTCATGGCTGCTGTCACAGTCTGCGGTGATCTGGGATCCCAGGAACGTGAAGTCTGTCACTACTTCCACAGCTTCCCCTTCTATTTGCCAAGGAGTGATGGGGCCGGATGCCATGATCTTAGTTTTTTTGATGTTGAGCTTCAAGCCCACTTTTGCGCTCTCCTCTTTTACCCTGAGCAAGAGGCTCTTTAGGTCCTCTTCACTTTCTGCCATTAGAGTGGTATCGTCTGCATATCTGAGGTTGTTGATCTTTTCCCCAGCAATCTTAATTCCCGCTTGTGATTCATCCAGGCCAGCATTTCGCATGATGTACTCTGCATATATATTAAATAAGCAAGGTGACAATATACATCCTTGTCGTACTCCTTTTCCTATGCTGAACCAATCAGTTGTTCCATATCCGGTTCTAACTGTCGCTTCTTGGCCCTTATACAGGTTTCTCAAGAGACATGTGAGGTGGTCTGGTACTCCCATCTCTTTAAGGACCTGCCATAGTTTGTTGTGATCCACACAGTCAAAAGCTTTAGCATAGTCAATGAAGCAGAAGTAGATATTTTTCTGGTACTCTCTTGCTTTCTCCATAATCCAGCGAATGTTGGCAATTTGATCTCTAGTTCCTCTACCTCTTCGAAACCCAGCTTGTACTTCTGGTAGTTCTCTATCCACGTACTGTTGAAGCCTAGCTTGTAGGATCTTGAGCATGACCTTGCTAGCGTGTGATATGAGTGCAATTGTGCGATAGTTTGAACATTCCTTGGCATTGCCCTTCTTTGGGCAATTTCCCTCTCTCTTTTTCCCAACAGAAGTCCTTTTTTGGACCTACGTTCATTAACTTGTTGTCTCATTATTGTATCATTGAGCCTATATGTAGAAATATTGCTTGACCACTGAAGAAGGCCATTTTGGCCAAAACTAGGGTTGGCAGGTCCTCTTCGCTCCCCTGCAGGGGAAGGGAGGGAGAGATCCATGAGTGCGGGGGGCAGGGTGACATTGCTGTGTGCGACGTCCCCCATGTGATGATGTCACACGGAAGTGACATCATCACACTGGGGACATTGTCATAAGAACATAAGGGATGCCAATGTTGGATCAGGCCAAAGGGATTGGAGCCCACCAAATCAGGGGATCCCCTGCTCCCACCTGGGGGCTGGCAACCCATAATTGTTTTTAACTAATAAATACATGTATTTTTGATGGTATTTAAGCTATAATTATAGTTTTTCGTTATCGGCCCTTTACTTTGCATGTAACTAACCTTTCAGGTACTTGATTCATTTGTTTGGGTTCACTCCCCCCCTCCCTTTTCTTCTCTTTCTCTTTGGTGAGATGGCTGACAGAAATATTGCCATTCCTGTTGGCTGGCCTAAGTTGTACCGTATTCAGTTTTCCACTCAGAGTCAGGCTGTTTTACCCTTCGGGCCTGAACACTGTACAAGAACGCTGAAGCTAACCCAGATATATTCTTCCACTTTCACTCAAGGCTGTGCAAAAACTTGTACATGCTCTTGCACAAGCCAAAACATGAGGACTGCCACAGATCCTATCCATTGTGTAGGGTTACCAACCTCCAGTTAGTGCCTGGAGTTCTCCTGGAATTACAACTGATCTCCAGACTACAGAGATCAGTTCTGCTGGAGGAAATGGCCACTTATTCTGTGTGGAGTGGTAAACAGGGCCCACAGTAGTCATGTGGTTCTTTTGGTTGATGGCAGCTGTGATCGTGGCTTTCCATTAGCTGAGGAGTGAATGCCACTGGAGTAGACAATACTGACCTTGATGGACCAATGGTCTGATTCAGTATAAGGCAGCACTGTATGTATCATGCAGTGAATAAAAAGAGTTAATGTTTGGATGACAGGTCATCCACCTGTAGGAGATCGAACCTGCAGAAGATTTGGTAAGTCAACGTTTTGGTACATTGGCTCTGCTTTGGCTGTATTTTCTGGACCAGAATTAGAAGGTAATGCAACAGCTTTTATTACTGAATTAATTAATTATTATTACTATTCATATCTTTTTTAAAAAATTGGTCATTTGAACATTCATTTTTATCCATACAAATACTTGCCAGGATCGGCCCTGCTTAGCTTTCTGAGATCTGACGAGATCAGACTTACCTGGGCTATCCAGATCAGGGCGAAATAACAGCTTCTGAGGGTGGATTCTACGGCAAGAAATCCCTCCTGAACTCTCTCTCCTTCCCAAACTCTGCCTTCCCCAGGAACTACCCCAAATCTCCAGGAATCTCCAATGCTGGAGCTGGCAACCCTATGTTCTCTTGCACATGCTTCTCTGAACAGCATAGGCAGCCAGTTTCCTTCTGCCCATGGCTTTTGGAATCCAACACAACATTTCAATGAAAAAAAGGAGTTGTGACTGGATTGTTTTCTGTAGTGGCTGATAAAGCTGGTAAAGTGTCCTGGCCCCACTGCTGGACCT
>NW_015162048.1:0-16627 GCF_001447785.1 Gekko japonicus
ACTTTTTCTGCAAATGCAGCTAAGTCTCTTGCACACTATAATGCTCCTCTTCTCCCCCCCCCTCTGTTTTATTAACACAGTTCGCTTTGTTTATGCCTGGGGATCCTCCCCGGTGCCGCTTTTCAGATGGGTGGGGGGGAGAACTCACTTTTAAAAAACTTTTTCGCTTAGCTCTTTCTCCAATTCATTGACGGTCTGCATCCAGACGCCTTGTAACTTCGTTAAATCGCTGATCCTCACTGCTTGTCCCAGCCGGCATCAGCTGAGCTCGGTAAAAACTGAGCCTCTCAGGGGGCGGACCGATTGGGGCAAAAAGGAGCACCTCAATTCTCCGGCCTTCCGCCATTGAAGAGGTCGCCCCTCCAGCGCCCCTGGCTTGGAGCCTTTCACTAAGGCTCACCTGGGGGTGCCACTTGAGGCAGCACCCCTCCAACCCCACTGGAGCTCGGAATGCCTCCCCAGCACTAGGGGAGAGCATCCGCCATCGCCGAGCCACAGACAGGAAGTCAAACAGTGTATATCTCAATATAAAACACATAATAGACCATTTAAAACCACCGATATGTCACAGGCGGTACAAATATAATAAAGTGCGTTTAAGAACACGTTCAGTGGTGCATCCACTCTAGGTGGCTTAGGCTGGAAAGTCTTCATGTAAGTATTGCAAAAGATCCATGTATTAAGAGAAACTTCCCAACTTCCACATGTGCTTCCAGATTTCTGTGACTCCTTCTCATCCCACAAGTGGAAAATGTATATTTGATGCTGCAGATCAATGTATCAAACAGACAACAGGTTGCATCTTGTTGTTGTTGTTTTACCAATAAGGCACACAATGCACTCTGATTATTCTGACATTGCACTCTAATACCTTCTGTGCCTTTGAATGTAGAACCTGATATCTATCTAGACCTGATGTTAAATCTGACTGTAGTGTGAAGTGCCTCTCTTCATGTCTCCGACCCGGAGGAGTGATAATCATGAGAGATCCTTGCATTTCAGGGTAGACTACTGAAGAGCTCTTCTTTAGGTGCACTGAACAGAGGAAACAATATCCTTAATGATGCGGAGATCACCTCAATTGCTTTAATAGACACTGTTAAATCTGAATCATTTTGGGGTGTCTTTGGCTGAGTTCAGACTGACAGTTTGAAGCGGGAGAGAGTCGTGGCAAAAAAGAGCCGGAACAAACTGTTCCGAGTTTTTCCGTTCACACTCTAGTGACTGATGCGAGACCATACCGGGAGGAGGCGTAAGGAAGCGTTAACACGCCCAGAGGCACAGCTGTAAGGCATGGCTTTCTTTTTTTGTAATCTGGAGGGATGCGCTTATGCGCATAAGCGCACAAGAAAAATGCGGCTTTTGGCATTCACACTTTGTTGGTGTGGGATAGACGTGGGATAATCACACTTTCCAGGGTTTGCTACCACTTTCACCAGGTATCTTTTAAACTCAGGAGCGAAGCATTACAAGATGGGTTGAGTACGGGTGGGGAATGCCTGACAGATGTGCCTGTGTGAATGGCCCATTTAATCCAGTTGTGGAATGTTTCTGAAATGCGCATATATCGGGGTAAACTGCCAGTGTGAGCTTGGCCTTTGTGTGTGTATATAAAATAATGTCAAGTTGCAGCCAACTCACGGTGACCACTTAGGGTTTTCAAGGCAAGAGATTACCAGAGGTGGTTTGCTAGTGCCATCCTCTGCATAGTGACCCAGGACAGATCTGATACAGGACGTATTGGGCATTTTGTCAGGTCAGAGATATCTGATTGCACACCTCTACACAATGCCTACTTCCAGTGTTCCCTCTCAGCTGAGTTACTGTGAGCTAGCTCACAGTTGTTTTAGCCTCCAGATCATGCATTTTATATATAACTACAAGAAAATAAGGAAAGGGAAACTATAAACTACAGGAGAAAGTAAAGAAAAATCACTAAAAACCCAAGAGGTGGTGGTCATATAATGATTACAATAAAACAGCTTTAAGTAAAAAAGAAGTAATTTGTTACATTAAAGGTGATTGTTAAAGTCGCTTAAATAATTCAAGTCCAGGTATTCTGACTTAGCAAAGAGCAATACAAAAGAACGATTAAATATTGAAAAGCAAAAACCAAACTTCAGAGAAATTTAGCATCTCATTTGCCTCTTCTATCCCTCAATTGATATTCTTGCTTGGAGGCAGCCACCCCACAGTCCGAATCAGAGTCTTCTCCAGTGTTTCATCATCACTCCCCTTTTTGCACTTCTCATCCTCTTCCCCTGTTGGATCCATTTGTTGCTGCGGAAACTCACTTGCTTTCATAACAGAGTCATTTTTTCCCCTTATCATTAAATCTGAAGAGTATGCATTCAGGTACAATCCTTTTGTAGGAGATGTTATTCTTTTATAGAAACAGAGCCAGGCCTCTGTATTTTTTTATTTTTTTTCCTTATTTTAAAGGGAAAGTCTTTTAAAACACTTATTTCCTTGCCATCAATTTTAAGGGTAGTTCCATTTGTTGCTTTTAATATCTGATCCCTCACGTGTCTTCTGGAGAATCTAACCACCACCTCGCCCAGCAGATTTTTTAAAAATTTATTCTAATATGACCTATAGATCACATCCACCTCACCTTGAAGAAAATCTGTTTTCAAATCTGCAACCGGTCCCAGGGCATCACTCATAGGCTTCTTAAGATTCTCCCCTTTAGTCTCAGGAACTCCCTGAAATCTCAGTGTAAAGCTTGCCTTTTCCATTTGAAACTGTAGAAGCTGGGCTTCATCAGAGTTTCTCTTCTTTTCCATCTCCTTCATTTGCTTTTTGAGCTTTTTGGTGTTGGCCTCCACTTCTTTAAGATTCTCAGCTGTTTGCTCTGGGGTTTTTTTTTAGTCTCATCTAGATGTTGCTGCTGTGCAGCGAAGTTTTGATTTAGTGTCATCATTTGCTCCAGCAGGGGCTGCAAAACTTCTGTTAGCATCTTAGAGAAGTCTGTGGTTACATCTGGGCATGTGACCGCACTCGCTGGGCTCACACTTTCTGAAGGAAGCTTAGGTTTCAATAGCTTATCTTTCTCTGTCATCTTCAGTGACATCTTTGAAACTGTTTATGTTTACAAAAGTTTGCCAAAAGTCTCTAAAGTCTGCAAGTCCCCCGTAATTCTCTTGTAAGTTCCTTACTATAGTCCCATTTTGCTTTCATTTTGGCCCCCCTTTAAAAGGCATGCTTTAAGTCCATTTTTATTTCCACAGGGGGGTGTTCCCACCCCCCCTTGCTTACATTAGGAGGGACTTTCACCCACTTCTCTGGTACTCAGTTCAACAAAACTCACTCTCAATGTAGATCATGTAGAGCTTGTCATCAACCGTGTAAAGCTCTCAACCTCCACTCGCTTGTCCCGGTGTGCATCTCTGAGCCCAGTACTGGAACCCAGCGGCAAGATCGTCGGGGCATCGGGACGCCTCAATCCACCGGCTCCATGCTGGGGGAGAGGCGATCCTCAGCACCCCATGGCTAAGAACCCATTGCAAGGGCTCCTGGGGGGTGCATACAGTCACACCCCCTCTCCATCCGCTGTCTCATGGATTGCCTTTTCGGGAACTCCCGAGAGATGCATCCGCCATTAGATTGCCAAAACCAGAAGTCCCCAGATCACACATTTTTTACTTAGTTCAGGAAGGATGGTTCCAGAGCAAACTAATTTATGCAGTAGCCACATCACTCACTCACAACTTTAATGCCAGCAGCTCGCAAATTCTCCAACCTGGGGAAGGTTCATCAGCTAAATCCCTTTCAACATGGTCATGTAACAGACACAGAAGAAGAAAGAATTAGAAAGAGTTACACAGTGTGAAAATGAGTTCAATTGAATTGGATTAAGCTATTTACCTGAGAATTTAAATGAATTTATGAGCTTTTCCCACTCCTGATAGAGATTTGGATTAGTGGCAGAACAACTCCAGGTCTTCTTGGATGGTGCTTCCATTCTTGATCCATTCCAGTCTGGCTTCCCCCCTGGCCATGGGATGGAGACAGTATTGGTGGCTCTCACGAATGACCTCTGGGGACATCTGGATCAAGGCAGGACGGAGCACTCGAGGCTCCCACCTGCTTGTCGATGCTGACCCACCACCTCACCAACATAGGCATTCAGGGGACTTCCCTATAATGGTTTCCCTCCTTTCTCCATGGTCGTGAACAGAGGGTGGTACTAGGTGAGAGGGCCTCTTTGCAACACCCATTCTCGCCAATATTGTTTAACATCTACATGTGCCCTCTTGCCCAGTTGGCCTAGGGGTTTGGGCTGGGCAATCATTAGTAGGCTGATGACACCCAGATCTGATGTTGGATGGCGACATGAATTCCTGAGAGTTTGGACAGTGTGCCAGAGGCCATGGCTTGGTGGTTGTGACAGAGCCAGCTGAAGTTAAATCTTGCAAAGATGGAGGTTCTGTACCTGAGCCAGGGAGGAGTAGATTTGGAGATTAGACTCCCTACCCTGGATGGAACACTGTTGGTGCCAACTGAGAAGAGGCGGAGCCTGGGGGTTACCTTGGATGCCTCACTTTCCATGGAGGCCCAGGTTGCTGTAGTCACCAGGTCTGCCTTTTACCATCTGCGGCAGATCAGGCATGCCCTTTTGGCTTTCTGTGCTGCTTGGATTGCTCACTTCTCCTCTCCTCATGCTCTATTTTGTCCAATGCTGGGATGGGAGGAAGCGTTTTAAAGGGATCACAGTCTATTTAAATGCCTTCTGTAAACCAAGAAGCTGTGAGTGAACTCAGAAGGCATTTAAAAGGCTTGCAGTCCATTTAAACGTGCTTCAACCATGGCTATCTGTCCATCCAGAAAAATCCTGGATATCGTTGGATTTTTCATGTCAGTGATTTTTGGATACCTGAGTAAATGTCCCTTACACTAAATAGCTGGAAAAAATACAGAAAATATTGATATGGTATTGGGGGGAGGGGTTCAACTCAATTTTGCCAAATATACACATCTACATAAATCAAAGTCAAGGGCTGAAATAACAGCAGACTTCACTGATTTCTTTAGCAAGGGAAATGAAAGAGAAAGCCAACATCCTGAAATAGAGAAAAAATTGTATAAGAGGAGCCAGTACCTATTATCTTTAAGTAGCAGAAGAAGAAATTCTCAAGCTGAGCATATTGAAAGAAATCAGTCTTTTTGTCGATACAGTGATTTCCCAGACTCATGACACAATGTTACAGTTCCTAGTATATGGGGGGGGCTTCCCCAGACAATCTCTGCCCACCCTCCACCCCTTCTTCGGAGGTTTCCTTATTCAGTGGCAACAACAACCTACTGCTGATGAATTCACTTTAGAAAATCAGACATATGCTCTCCAACCTGTGGAAAGCTTCATCGGCTAAATCCCTCTTGACATGCTGTTGTTACAATAATACAAGAAAATTTAAGAAAAGGTTATGAAATGTGAAAATTTATCTGAGAATTTGAATGCATTTAAGACAGTTCAGTCAAATTGCACTAAGCTATTTATCTGAGAATTTGAATGCATTTAAGAGCTATTTCTGCTCCTAATACAGATCCAGAAAATAATGTGAGAAAGGCTAAAAGTCATATATTTACGAGTCTTTATGAAAATGTTTAAACCTTAATTGAATTAGAAGTGCAGATATGTTCTTAAATATCTATGTGAGGATAAGGCTTCCACTTTGAGAAATACAAGAAATTAAAGCATTTCTCCCCTCTCTCATTAATGTAGGATTCTCCTGCCGAATCGTGAGTACTTTAAATCCTTCTTGTTCTTGCTGCGTGATTCATAGTATCTTGTTTGCTGGGGTCTCCTTATGCTTGTCAGATTTCACCGAGGGTTCTCAGTGTATATCCTTGCACAGTACAGCCTCACCCCTATCAGGTGGCACCTCACCCAATGTGAATCCATAAGGTATTGTCTGGGTGTGTAAATAAACAGGGTTGTTATGGGGAGAGGTATATTTTTTTTCTGCAACTCACTTTAGAAGATATAGCCATGGGTTCCTCTTATACACCTTTTCCTCCCCTTTCCAAAGTTTTTCGTCTGTTTGGATCGATTTTTTGACCAGTTCGGCAATCTGCTGCTGTTGCTTTGCTAGACTTTGGTTGGATGCGGTCATCTGCTGGTTAATACCATCGAGTCTGGGGAAAGCTTCATCGGCTAAATCCCTCTTGACATGCTGTTGTTACAATAATACAAGAAAATTTAAGAAATGGTTATGAAATGTGAAAATAAGTTCAGTCAAATTGCACTAAGTTATTTATCTGAGAATTTGAATGCATTTAAGAGCTATTTCTGCTCCTAATACAGACCCAGAAAATAATGTGAGAAAGGCTAAAAGCCATATACTTACGAGTCTTTATGAATTTTTTTAAACCTTAATTGAATTAGAAGTGCAGATATGTTCTTAAATGTCTATGTGAGGATAAGGCTTCCACTTTGAGAAGTACAAGAAATTAAAGCATTCCTTCCCTCTCTCATTAATGTAGGATTCTCCTGCCGAATCGTGAGTACTTTAAATGCTTCTTGTTCTTGCTGCGTGATTCATAGTATCTTGTTTGCTGGGGTCTCCTTATGCTTGTCAGATTTCACCGAGGGTTCTCAGTGTATATCCTTGCACAGTACAGCCTCACCCCTATCAGGTGGCACCTCACCCAATGTGAATCCATAAGATATTGTCTGGGTGTGTAAATATACAGGGTTGTTATGGGGAGAGGTATATTTTTTTTCCTGCAACTCACTTTTGAAGATATAGCCATGGGCTCCTCTTATACACCTTTTCCTCCCCTTTCCAAAGTGGGCTTTCTCTTTCACTTCTCTTTCATTTCTCTCGGTAAAGAAATCAGTGCAGCCTCTTTGTAATTTCACCCCTTGACTATATTTAATGTATGGGTGTGTATTCAGCTAAACCAAGCAGGGGGGGGGGGATACCCCAAAAGCTGGTTAGCAAGTGGGACATTATTCAGCTATCCAGATATGGCTGACCCCAAAAATCCTGAAAATATTAGGGATTTCTCTGGATGGCCGGGTAGCCATTGTTGAAGTGCATTTTAAGGGGCTGGAAACCCTTAAAATGCCTCCCATGTTCAATTGCAGTCTCAATTCTAGCAGAAGGCATTTAAAAGGATGGTGATCCCTTTAAATGGCTAATCCCCTCTACATTTGACAAAATGTAGGATGGGGCAGTAGAAGACAGAGCTGAACTTGGGGCAGGAGCTCCTGGGGCTTGCTTCTCCAGCAGCATGGTTTGAACCAGACTGCAGGAGAAACCATGCAAAAGCACAAATGCCTCTGCTGTGCAGAGTGATGTTTTCTCCAATCTACAAGAGCTCATGGGTCTTGCTTCTCCTGCAGCCTGGGAGAAAGGAGACTCTGGGCTGACTCAGCTGAGCTCTGAAGAGCAGCACAAGACAGAGCTGCTAGAGGGGTGAGGGTTTTTTATTTGCTTTCAGCTAAGGTGATTTAGCTGAGGGTACTGTGTGGGGGACTATGTTTGGGAGTGTGTGGGAGAGTTGTGAGTTGTTGCAGAGTCCTGGCTGCTTGAGATAGGGTGAGAAAGGGACATTGCTTGACTGTAATTGAGTGCCTGGGTGAATTTGAAAAGCTGCTAGGGGAGGCTTCTATTTAAGGCAGCACCTTGCCAGAGGCACGAGCTGAAGGGTGAGAACCAAAGGGCTCTTGGCCTTTAGCTCTTAGCCTTTAGCTCTTAGCCTAGGGACTCTGTAAGAAGCCCAGGAAGAGCCAGAAAGCCAGGGGCCTAGTCTCCTTGGGTTCCCAGTAAGGTAAGTAGAATTCTACAAGGAGAACCACATAAATACAAAGGGTTTAAAAAGGGGGATTATATATAATTCTTTAAAACAAATATGAAGCTAAAATGCCAGCAGGGGGTTAAGGGCTATCCACTGTTTGTACTGTTTGAAGATAAGGTTGCCACTTTGAGAAGTACAAGAAATTAAAACATTCCTTCCCTCTCTCATTAATGTAGGGTTTTCACACCAGTCAGTGAGTACTTTAAATCCTTCTTTTTCTTGATGCATGATTCATAATGTTTTGTTTGCTGGGGTTATGCTTGTCAGATTTCACCAAGGGTTCTCAGTGTATGTTCTTGTACAGTACAGCCTCATCCCTATCAGGTGCCATCTCATCCAATGTGAATCCATAAGCTATTGTCTGGGTGCATAAATAAACAGGATTATTATGGGGAGGAGTATATATTTTTTTCTGCAGCTCACTTTTTGAAGATATAGCCACTGGCTCCTCTTATATGCCTTTTCCTCACCTTCCAAAACAGGGTTTCCTCTTTCACTTCTTTTTAATTTCTCTTGGTAAAGAAATCAGTGCACCCTCTTTGTAATTTCAGCCATTGACTATGTTTTATGTGTGTGGGGAAGGTGTATTCAGCTAAATCAAGCTGGAAAAAATACCAAAAAAATACTGTATTGGTATTTTCGGGATTTTTTCCCAGCTGGTTAGCAAGTGGGCGATAATCAGCTATCCATAAATGGACGACCCCCTCCCAAAAAACCCCAGAAAATATTTGTGATGTTTCGAGATTGCTGGATAGCCACTGTTGAAGTGTGTTTAAATGGGCTAGGAATCCTTTACATGCCTGAGATCACTTGCAATCTTGTGGCTTGCAGAAGGTGTTTAAAACAATTGTGATCACTTTAAACAGCTTTCCCCCTTCCCCCTGCATTTGAAATAATGAAGGATAAAGGCAAAAGAAGTGAGTGCTCAGTGTGTGACAGGAGCTCCTAGGGCTTGCTTCTCCAGCAGCTCAGTTTGAACCAGACTAAAGGAGAAAGCAAGCAAAGAAACAAACTCCTGCACTTTGCAGAGAGATGTTCTCTGCATACTACAAAAGCTCATGGGTCTTGCTTCTTCTCCAGCCCAGGAGAAAGGGAGTCCAGGATCTTCTGTGCCATCAGGAGCAAGGGACTCCATGTGCCACAGCAGCTCCTGGGGCTTGCTTCTCTTGCAGCCTGAACCGGACTGCAGGAGAAGCAATAATACAAAAATCAGCTTGCACCTGCAAAATCAAGGCCTTCCCCTTGATGAGGCCTGAATCATTGCCCCCCAAATGGACAAGTAAAACATGAGGGGGCGGTTCTGCCTGCACCTCAAGCAACAAATGCAACAGGCCAGGCCAGTGTAAGCCTCTATGCCCTAACCATTCCACCGTGGCCCACTGGCTGACACTGAGCTGGGACCCCATGGGTCTGATGTGCTGCCCATAAATATAACTGTGTCTGCAGATGAGGATTCACTTCCTATCACTCTGTCGGATAAGACCTGAAATGAAAAAACAGTGAGCAATGGAACAAAGGCTCAAATCCTTACAGGAAATCAGAATAATCCCTTCAGGTCCCTGCCATGGGGCGGACATAGGACTTATAGGCTGCAGAATGCCATCTGCTCAAATGCTGAATGGCCTCTACTGGGTATCCCATGGTGGCAGCTGTGGAAGCAGCTCCTATGTAAAAAGAATGGGTGCAGAAACGTATACCAAACAGCCTCAGCTTACTCAAGGTATTAGACATAACAGACCAGAACTGGTGCTTTGTTAAGGGACGTGAATCCTGATGCCAAAACAATAAACCCTCATCAACTCCCCTGTTTACCAGATAGGCAGCCAGGGCTGAAACAGGGCACAGTTCCTTCTCTGAACATGTACCAAGCCTAGCCATGGACCCATTCTTCTGCTGGTCTGTCTTGGAGCTGCACACAGTAAAATGCACATCATTTCCAGACAAGTGAACATCCCTTACTGCCAGCCCCTGACCAGAGTCATCTGACTTTTGTTACCCGAACCGGTCCAAAATGGTTCTGGGAGCCCGGGGGATCTCTGAGGTACAGAGGCGGGCGGTGCGTGAGTTCAAAACCCGTGTATCCAGAGGTCAGATTGGCGCATAGTGAAAGCTCGCTATTTCCCAGGAAGACAGCTAGGATTAAAATCAAGTTGTCTTTACTAGAGTAAATGTTCAGACATACCAAAACAGATTCATACAGATTCACACAAGCTCCTTAGTTACAATAGAGTAAGAAAACAATAAGCATGAAAAACAACAAAAGCATTAAACAAGGGGGATGACTCTGAGGTATATGATCATACTCATCTGAGATCCAACTGAGAGAAGAAATCTCCTCTTTCCAAGAAGGGCAGCCAAGGCAACAGCTGGTGGACTCTAGACACACAAAGGCTGGACCGGCCAAAGCCACGTGTGCGCTCCCTGGTCGCGACTCCGGGGAACTTAAGAGTTACCTGCAGCACCTTAGTGCGGACTAGGGGCAAGGGTGAGTTAGCTAACCAGAGAACAAAGGCTTGTTTCTCCTTTTAAAAGCTGCTTTTTGGGGCAGTCTTTGCCTATCATAAAACTTGGGGTTCGTCCTCTACTCCTAAGCTATAGGTTGGGCAGGGGGTGACATCCTACAAGAGGGGCAGTGGGCAATATGCAGATTCTTCTATCCTACATCAAAGCGGGGCCATATGGCGATGGTTGCACCTCCGTCTCCCGGGCAACCTCTTTGCTGCGCCAGATGTTGGGTACCCAAGCCATAAAGGATGTTGTCTTTTCGATGCCAAAGCCAGATAACGAGGTAGAATTGTACTCCTCTCACCGTCCATCACTGCTGGTCAAGCCTGCTGCTCATCCAAGCGTCCCTTTGTGTACCCCAAATGGTGACCTCGCTGGTACTGGGGCACATTGCAACATTCCGGAGCAGGCATCTGCTTTTTGACCAGGGCACAGTGGAAATTTCCATGGCAGGCAAAATGCTTGGTGGCAGGCATCCCGGTCAGGCCTCCACGTGGGCAACCTCGGGTGCAGGGCCTGCCATTGCAGTCCATGGCAACACACACACACACACACAGCAATGAGCCTTCAGCTCTCAAAGGTACAGATACACATACATGTAAGCAACATATCATAAGCACAATACAGGCAATATGCAAATGCAAATGGTCACATGGTAACACTTTGATTGGGTAACCAGCTCACTGATTTATAAAGCCCTCCAAAAGGCCACGAGGCCACAGCATGAAATAGGGAGGCCTCATACGGGGATGCGCAAACCTCCCTCCAGCATTGGTACTGGCTACAAGTCTGCTCCTGGGACAAGCTGATGGAATCTCTCCATCTCTTTATGAGAGAGAGTGTCAGCCACTCCATTGTCAATTCCTGGTATGTGTTTTGCAAGAAAAAGGATATTGAGGCGAAGGCAACAAAGAGTGAAAGCTCGAACCAGGGACATAACCCGGGGCAATCTGGAAGTGAGGGAGTTAATGATGTGGACCACGGCCAAGTTGTTGCACCAAAAGTGGACAGTATGGTTGGCCAAGTCCTCCCTGCACAGCCTGACTGCTACCAAGATGGGAAAGAACTCCAGAAAAGTGAGGTCCCTGGTGACACCAGCCTTCACCCACTCAGCAGGCCAATCCTCAGCACACCAATGCCCATGAAAAAGACCCTCAAACCAGAGGACCCCAAGGTATCTGAATGTATCTGTAGCTCAGCCTCTAACCTCAAATCATCCCTCCAAAAAGAGATGCCATTGAAGGAATTCAAAAATGCCAAAAATGCAAGCCAAATACATAAATCTGCCCTAATTGTCGCCTTAACTTGTGTCCTGTGATGAGGAAGCTGAAGTCTGGCCATCAGGGAAGCACTGGACCAGATGGCCACTGTGGGACCTGTCCCACAGATTCAGCTGAGCTGGTACCATAACCTGGAGCCAGAGATGAGGGTGTACCTGATCGCAATGTAACGCTCGGTTCATTGCCACGTGCATTCGAAACTCTTTGTCGTACTGCAGCCAGGCAGGACCATTCAACCCAGTGTATCCCTTGTAAATGATATCAAAATACTGAAATAATGAATAGGCCTGCCAGGGAAAGCACCCCAGCATACACGAGGAAACCAGTCACCCAATTGGCCCAGGTTCATTTTCCTACGCTTTTCCTTGTCCTTATTATCCATATCTTCTTTGTCCTTTTTCTCTGCCTCACAATAGAGAAGAGTGAAGACATCAATGCATTAACCTCTACAGATTTTTCCTGTGTTGCTGGCAAAAGGTGGTCACCCAAAAGGAGTGCCAAATGTCCAAACAGCAGAGCCAAATTGGGCATAGACGCATATGTGGCCACAGAGGGTGGGGTGTAACCCCATAAAGGCCCAGGCATGGGAGGTGGTGGTGGAGCCATGGCCCCAGGGGCACCCTATTATTTTATTTATTTATTTTATTTCATTTATACCCTGCCCTCCCCGCTCGCGGGCTCAGGAAGCATTATGTGCATACTGAATTCCCCACTGATGACTTGCACCTGCAGCCGTTGCAGCTACCAGGGCCCCTAGAAGATAGTACTATTCTTGACTGCAACTAATTTATATGGACCTTAATTTTTATGGTACAATGTTCTAATTTGTTTTATGACTGTTGATAAAGGTCTATGAATGAATGAGTAATAGTGACCTGGAAAATAATGTGAGAGGGGCTAAGCCAAATGTATTTATAAAAACTCTTTATGAAAATGTTTAAACCTTAATTGTATCAGAAGGGCTGATACATTCTTAAACATCTGAGGATATGGTTTCCATTTTGATTAATACATGACATTAATGCATTCCACCCTCTTAAATGTAGGGTTTTACATCTATGTCTGTGAGTATTTGAAATCTTTCTTGGTTTTGCTGCATGATTCATAATATTTTGTTTCCTGAGGTCTAGCTTATGCTTGTGAGATTTCACCAACCTCTCTCTCTCTCTCTCTCTCTCTCTCTCTCTCTCTCTCTCATTCTCTCATTCTCTCATTTATTTAATGTCTTCTCAAAGCACAATACCACCTATATCAAAAAAGGCTCATAAAATACAAAGTTTGTGGGCAGCATGTGGAGAAAATTTCAAAAAGTAACTTAAACACATCAAGAAAGGCTCTAGTTGCACAGTTGTCATAACTATTTAAAATTGCTCTTGATATCCAGGCTAATGAAACAAAGAGGTAGCTGGATGAAAAGACTTGACTGAACTTCACAAACCCAGTGACAACCAAACACAAAGTGCAGGATGTGGAAACTACCTTGATCATTTAAAATCTGGCTTCCAGGGAAAAACTTGGCCCCACTGCTGGACCTCCTGATGGCACCTGGTATTTTTGGCCACTGTGTGACAGAGTGTTGGACTAGATGGGTTATTGGCCTGATCCAACACTGGCTTCTCTTATGTTCTTAACCAAACAAAAATGAACTACCATGGGTTAAGAAGAGTTGACAAGGAAGCAAGGGCAGTTGAAATTCTCAATAAAATATCCTCCTTCACAGACCACACAGAGAGGAGAGAACCATAAAGACAACAACAGCAGCAAAAACAGTTAAAAATAACACCAGTAACATTATTTCCCCACTGGCATAGCACCAGATTTCACCAAGCATTCTCAATATGTGTGCACAGAACAGCCTCTTCCCTATCATGTGCCACTTCACCCAATGTGAACGCATAAGATACTGTCTGGATGCATAAACAGTATTATTATTGGAAGAGGTATTTATTTTTCTGCAGCTCCCTTTTTGAAGATATGGCTTCCGCTTTCACTTCTCCTTCATTTCTCTTGGTAAAAAAATCAGTGCAGCCTGTTGTAATTTCAGCCCTTGACTGTGTTTCATGTTGGGTGTGTATTCAACTAAACTGAGCTGAAAGAATACCCAAAATATAATGTATTGGTATTTTCTGCAATATTTTTTTCAGGCGTTTTAGGAAGTGGGCCATCTGCTCAACTATCCAAAAATGGCTGACCCAAAAAATCCCAAAAATGTTGAGGATTTTGCAGGACTGCTGGATAGGTGTGGTTGAAGCTGGGAGCCCTTTAAACACCTTCTGAGGTCAGTTGTAGGCTCAGAGCTTGCAGAAGGACAGTGATCACTTTAAATGGCTTCTCCTCCCCACCACTGCATTCGACAAAATGAAGGATAGGGACAGGAGAAGCAAGCACTCGATTTGGGACAGGAGCTTCTCTATCAGCTGGGTTTGAACCAGACTGCAGGAGAAAGCAAGCAAAGCCACAAACTCCTGGGCTGCGCAGAGCGATGTTCTCTGCATGATACAATAGCTCCTGGGTCTCGCTTCTCCTGAAGCCTGAGAGAAAAGAAACTCTGGATATTCTGTGCCACCATGAGCAATGTACTCTGCATGGCACAGCAGCTCCTGGGGCTCATTGTCCTACAGCTGGAACTGGACTGCAGGAAAAAATCAAGCCCAGGATCTTCTCCGCTGCTGGGAGCAATAGGCTCCATGTCACACAGCAGCTCTTGGGGCTCACTTCTCTGGCAGCCCGAACTGGACTGCAGGAAAAAGAGAGCCTCGCCAAGACCTCCATTGTTGCACAGAGCAATGCACTCTGGAGCTGGAAAATTTCTGGTTTCCAAGATATCTACATATTCCCAGTACTATACCAATACTGAGGCTCAAGCATCCCGGAAAAACTGATATTTTGGGGGTTCAATATAGGTAAACCCAAAATATACCAGGGGGAGGTTGCACATCCCTAGTTTTATTTCCTACACCACAAGGTGGTGCTGTAGCAGGAGGATAGAAAAGGCTATGAAGACACTACTTCTCTCTGAGCATCCACAGTGTGAAATTAGGGAATTTTGAAAAGAACTCCTTTCCTCTTTGAATCTCTCTGATCAGAACATAAAAATGCTCTGAAACATACCCTAAATTCCTAAATGGAAAGAAGGACACAGCATGCCTTATTCCAAGAAGAAAATTGATATAGAGGTCTTAAGGGGATTTCTCTTAATGCCAAGTGTGTTCCAAGGAAGGACAAAGATAACTTTTGTGAAGGTAAATGAAGGGCACTCAGCAAATGGCATATGGGGGTCTGCATATTGAAATTCTCAAGCTGAGCATATTGCAAGGAATCAGTGGGTTTTGTTGGTACTTTGATGCCCCAGACTTGTAATGAAAAGCTAGGGTTCTTAGTATATGGAAAACCCTTCCCCAGACAATCTCTGCCCACCCTCCACCCCTTCTTTGGAGGCTTCCCCATTCAGTGGCAACAACAACTTAATGCTCATGAATTCACTTCAGAAAATCAGACCAATGCTCTCAAACCTGGGGAAAGCTTCATCAGCTAAATCCCTCTCGCCATGGTGGTGTTACAGAAACACAAGAATATTTAAGAAATGGTTATAACATGTGAAAATGAATTCAGTTGAATTGCATTAAGCTAATTACCTGATGATTTGAATTTATTCAAGAGCTATTTCCGCTCCTAATAGAGACCTGTAAAATAATGTGAGAGGTGGTAAAACAAATGAATTTACAAAAACTCTGTGAATTTTTTAAAAATCTTAATTTAATGAGAAGTGCAAATATGTTCTTGAATATCGATTTGAGGATGCCACTTTGAGAAATACAAGTAATTAATGCCTTTCCACCCCTTCATTAAATGTAGGGTCTTTCAACTTCCTGGTGAGTATTTTAAACACTTCTTGTTTTTGCTGCGTGTGTTCAGTTTTTCTTTTTTATAAGAGGATTTTATTGCTAGGATTGGTCTCTTGGTAAAATCCCAGCTTAAGTGGGAATCTTTGGAAACTAGGGAAGAGTCCCAGATTTGGCTGCATTCCAATTTTGTGAATTTGATCCACTGGCCTCTTTCCCCTTCATACTGGAGGCCACCAGGGAAAGTTGTTACAAGAAAGTTTAACTTTAAAATCAGGCAATGATTAAATTAATCTCTTGCCCCATAATGCTTTCTATCTCATTGGGTTAGTTAATACCATATAAGAGAACAATTGGACTACCCTTCTAGGTGAGCAACTGAGACAACATTTCTGCAGAGCATCCACAGTCTCTTTCAAGACTGTTGTTGTTGTTGTTGTTCAGTCGCACAGTCGAGTCCGACTCTTCGCAACCCCATGGACCAGATCCCGCCAGGCCCTCCTGTCTTCCACCGTTTTCTGAAGTTTGCTCAATTTCATGTTCATTGCATTGATGACTGTACCCACAATTTAAACCAGTTGAGTAAAGAGATACATTGGATAACAGGGTAATTAAATGATCCAAAATGTCATGGTTGTATTCTCAAATTAACACTTATTTTTCTTATATAGGGGATCTCACACTGAGACTCTCAACTATCAGTTCTGGAAATTGGGCCGTATCATCAAGATAGAGCCCTGGCTTTGTCTGATGGATGGACCAGATTCCTTGACTGATAATTGCAGTGTATTAAAGGTCCCTGGTTTTATGTCAGACTTTGAAAGTTACACTTTTAACTGTAACACCCAACAAAAATCTCCATGACTGACAGTCAGGTGTGTGAGGTACTTCCAGGTTCACTGCTCATTTTCTCCCTATTGGGCTTTATAAAAGACTAGGGCGGAAGGCCCATTGCAAAGGGCGATGCAACGGGCTGCTAGCCCCCCTGTGCCTCCTCCCCCTCTCTGCCGCGCGCCAGCCGCTTGTGGGAGCCAGGCAGGCGCGGGACTTGGCTGGGCGCGAGTGCTGCGTGTCCGCTCGTCTCGTCCCCGTCCCTGGCGTGACCGAGGCGGCTGCCAGCGGTCGCCTCCTCCGTCTCCGGCGCGACGCAGGCGAAGGGCGATGCCACGGGCAGGTAGCCCCCTCCGCCCCCTT
>NW_015162048.1:18834-23833 GCF_001447785.1 Gekko japonicus
GTTAATAAAGTGGCCCAATAGTTTAACCTATACTTGGTGTCTGTCTCATTATTCGGGCTTGGGGGGCAAATACTGCTTTCTTTTCCCACTGTCACTGTTTATTAATACATTGTCCAAAAGGCTAGCTGGTTTGGGAGTTTAGTTTCTTCCCCTGAGAATATTCACCCTCAGTTAGCAGGGATGAAGAGTGTTCTAGGCACATGGATACAACATGAGAACTTTCATTCACTTAACTCTCTTCATTCTTCCATTCCTTCTGTCCTCTCACTGACAAATTATCTTTGTTAGAGTCAGTTTCTGACTCCTGCACTTTCACTCAACACCTCAACCCAATATCCCTCCCTCACAACTCTATAGACTCTAACTCTCCCCACTTCCCACTGTCAACCTTACCGCAACATTCCATCTGCTCTCCTTGGCTGCATTCTGGAAAAAGCAGAAGTGGACCTCTCCCTCAGAGCTACTGACAGTAGAAGTGTGATTCAGTTCAAAGGTTCTAACATAACATTCATACTATTCATCTCTGTTTTTCAGGAAGGTGATAAGGCTCCTTCTCCTGCAGATGTGAGTATACGAAAAAGGGGATTACTAGGTAAAAATAAGGAAAATGTACCAGAATGCTGTTTGTCAAAAAGAAGCAAGCAAGTTCTATTCTAGAAGCACAGGATGGATGGGTAGTTACAGAATATCTGTCCCATGACCATGAAAATGCTTCTCGTATAGGGGATCACACATTGAGCCTCTCAAGTATCAGTTGTGACAATTTCACCCTAATCAAGGAGGGATGGCATATGTGCTCAGATGGCCTGGGAAAGATATGTATGGGCAATGGGGAAGCCTTGGTCCTGTTCTAGGCTTGCTTGTTGTCCATGTGTCAGATTAAGTGGGAATTTATGAGAAAGAGGAGAGAGCCACAGACATTGCTGCCTGCCGTTGTCACAAATTTGTTCACTGCTGTATCTGCTGGCCTCTTTCTCCCTTCTTTCTGTATGCTACCAGAGAAACTAGCTGCAGGAAGGTAATATTGCTCTTTATTGAAGTAGGCACAGATCAAATTACCCCCTCTTAAGTAGTGTATTTTATCTCATTTCTATACTTTAACTCATGTGATAATGACTGGGATTATTTCCTAGTTGAGCCACTGAGCCAGGAGTGCCTTGGTGACACTTCTGCAGAGCAGCCTAAACTTCTTACTGAGCGTGTACTGACCTTTTGCAGCTCTTTGATTGTAAAGAGGCATTGGACAGCAGGGTAGCCGGGCTCAACCCCATCTCCCTTTCATGCAGCTCTCTCTGCTCTAACTGTCCATCCTGTCCACTGTCAACCTTCCCCGGCCTTCCATCAGCTCTCATTGGCTGTTCTCTGGGAAAGGTGCTAGTAGACTAGTATTCCTTGTCTCTTAGAATCTTATCTGTGTCTAGAGGTAAAGAGGCATATGCAGGTCAACATGCCTATTGCAAGCAACATAGCGTTTAGGTGATTTGCAAAGTGTTATGGGACTTTCAGTCCTCAGTTGGTTCCTTCACAGTCTTAGTTTCTGAGCCTGTCTTCTGCTCATGGGCCACCTGACCTTCTGACCCAGCAGCCACAGATTCCTGTGTGTTCACTGAAAACCCCTAAAATTCAGAGGGCCCTGTAACCTCAGAGTTTGTCATGGTTTCTTCCTCTATAGGATTAGCCTGTCTGTCCATGACACAGAGTCTTCAATAAGAAGGTAAGAGACAGGAAGGTGGAGAGAGCCTACAAGAATGATATATTCCATAGTCAGCCCCTACTGTGTTGGTTGGAATGTCCACTATACAGCTGAGTATATGCAAAGACGAGCCCAGGATAGGGGTTAGATGGCATGTGGAATGATTACTGTTATTGTATTGTGAGTTCTCATTTCTATCTGTTTGGAAGAAACCTGGTTGACTCAAATGAAGTTATTGTGAGAATTCTGGTTTCGAAACTGACAATGAGTTTTGAACCCTGTCCCAACTCTGCAGTTAGGAAACTAATTCATTTACAGATTGATTCATGTTCCTTTGTTGTTTTTGTGCTCACAGCTATTCTTTTGTCTGTAGGCAAATTAAAGGAGATGACTTACTGACGATGCCAGACCACGTTGACGATGACTTGCTTCTTTTTTTTTCTTTTGTGCTGCACATTCAAGCTATTCCAATAACATAGAGAATTACCAATCATAGTAGTAAAATCTAGAACAAATTCTGTAGTATTTTCTGATTTTGTCACCCTCATAACAAAGGTGTTAGCACCTGAAAGATGACAAGTGCTTTGCAAAAATAATAAAAATGTACTAAAACGTTGGGTGTGATTTTATTACTGTTCTTTGAGAGATTAGTATATTTTCATCATTAGTGAAATAATGTGAGCTACTTGATGCTGGTTTTATCAAGACACTCTGAATTTGCCACTGATCCCAAAAGAAAGATGGCAGATGACTCATTTAATCTAGTGTAGGCTTTATTCAACTTTGAACAAATGAATTGCAACATATGTTTTGAACAGGGACCTTAAGAGAATACTGAAAGGGCTCAATGACTTTGGGGCAGCCTGCTCCTCCTAGCTCCGAGCTTGGAGAGATAACTTGGCTGCTCCACATTTAACCTGCATGAAGATCTGTGTCAAGGTAACCTAACCATCAACTCCATCCCCAAATGGAAGTCAGCATGCAGGTTCAGATATGCAAAAAGCAGTGGGGAGCAGAAAGCAGGGGTTTGAATGGCTTGGAGCAATTTAAACTCATGCTTTCTGCACTCCGCCACTCAGCTGTTTTTTGTGAAGAGCAGAATGCAGGGGTTTAATTGGCTTGGATCTATTTAAACCCTGACTTTCTTCTTTTTATAAACCACCATGTACTGTCTTAAAATTAATGGAAGTTTGTAGCGACTTTTCAGTTCACAAACTTTGGTTTGTGAACCATGAACTGCCCAAAATTCATCATCTTATCCATCCATGCTTACAATATACAGGTTAACAAAACAATCAAAGATTTAACAGGAGATGTATTCTGAATTCAGTGTTTATTTTTCTTTACATTTCAAATTTATGTTTCACCCTTTGTCCAACAGCATTGCCCAAGGGGCCCTGGCAAAGTATCAGAAAACTATAGCCAAATTGGTAAAGTGTAGCAAAACAATACCAGATGAGATGCATTAGGAGGAGCTCACAATAAACTTAGGAGGAGCTCACAATAAATAAAGCTTTATTGACTAGAGTAAGGTGAAGTCGTCTGAGACTCTCTGAGCCAGGAATGAAGAAGAAGAAGAAGAGAAGAGATTGGATTTATACCCCTTCACTACCCAAGGGAGTCTCAGAGCGGCTTACAAACTCCTTTCCCTCTCCCTCCCCACAACAGACACCCTGTGAGGTGGGTGGGGCTGAGAGAACTCTGACACAAACTGCACTTTTTCAAGGACAGCTGTGCCAGGGCTTGTGACTGACCCAAGGTCACATCAGCAGGTGCAAGTGGAGGAGTGGGGAATCAAACCCGGTTCTCCCAGATTAGAGTCCGCACACTTAACCACTACACCAAACTGGCTATTGCAATTATCGTGGGTTCATACAACATCCTCTGACCCCTATGGGCCAATAAGCAATTAACACTAAGTGCGGGGAGCAGGTTAACAGTTCAGTGTAAGGCGGGAGAACCAAAGACTTCGCGCCAAAGTTGCGAGCACTTCAAGGCCAATGACCAGATTAGAGGTGCAAGCAAAAGACAGCTGCAGAGTACATTCCATAGGCAAGCAGGAAAATTAACCACCATGGTGGGACTACCTGACATTCCGGCTCCCCAAGCCCCCCACCCCCACCGGCTTGTTGGGGAAACGAGAATGGAAGAGGTGAACCAAACGGGGCGCCCACACATCAGAAGCCTTAACCCATGCCCTATGTTCAGGACCCAAATCCACCCATTCTACAAGGTAATACAAGTGGTTATGCTTAAGGTGAGAGTCCAAAATCTGAGAAATTACAAAATGTGGCTGTCCATCCCACCATCACAGGGGTGGTGGTTTGGGCCTGGGCAGGTCACCAAATGTTCAGCCCTGGATCCGCACTACAGTGAAAGGACCAATGTATTTCCAACCCAGTTTACGGCTTGGTTGTAAGAGTCTCAGCTTTTTAGTGGAGATATAAACCTTGTCCCCCACCTGCACCTCCCGAGCTGGGAGATGCTTACATGGGGTGCGTAGAACTTCAAGGTTCTTGTGGTCTGTCCAAACCTCAAATGGCACCCTTGCCCCTTCCAACCAATGTCTCCAGATAGACAGGGCGAGCAGGTTGGCTCCAGCCTCTTTATCTCAAACAGCCTAATTACGCTCAGAGCATTGAACTTTCGCGAAACATAAGCCAAGGGGTGCAGTTTACCATCCTCCCCCTCTTGCAGTATAGCCCCTCCCAACGCCACATCTGACGCATCCACATGAACAATAAACTTTTTGTTCTTGTCGAGATGGGCTAACACAGATTCAGATGTGAATAAAGATTTCAGTTTCTCAAAAGCCATTTGGCATTCCAATGTCCACGGCACCCAAGCACTAGGCTTAGTGCTTTCTGGCCCCTTCCCTTTCGTTTTGAGTAAGTCAGTGAGGGGAAGGCTGACCTGGGCAAAATTGGCAATAAAATTTCTGTAAAAATTCAAAAATCTGAGGAAAAATTGTAGTTGCCACCTGGTGCAAGGGGCTTCCCACCCAAGTACAACTCGCACTTTCGCTGGGTCTATTTCCAACCCCCTAGGGCAGTGATGACGAACCTTTTAGAGACCGAGTGCCCAAACTGTGACCCAAAACTCACTTATTTATCAGAAAAATTGTAGTTGCCACCTGGTGCAAGGGGCTTCCACCCAAGTACATCTCACACTTTCGCTGGGTCCATTTCCAACCCCCTTTTAGAGACCGAGTGCCCAAACTGTGACCCAAAACTCACTTATTTATCGCAAAGTGCCAACACGGCAATTTAACCTGAATACTGAGGTTTTACTTTAGAAAAAAACAAC
>NW_015162048.1:25735-33201 GCF_001447785.1 Gekko japonicus
AGCAAGGGGGGAAGGGGGGAGGCAGTGGTGGCGGCTGGACCAGTTGCTGTGGTTGTGGTTGCTGCTGTTGCAGGCACATCTCCACTTGCACCAATTGCATCACCGTACCCGGGATTCCCATCAGGGCATCCTCCACCACCTGGAACACTGGCTCTGTGCTTGTTCCATGCGGGTGAGGCGTTCCTCTCAACCCTTCTTCTCTTCCTTGCGCCGAGTACGTGCCTCCATCAAAACATTGATGTCCTTCTATCTCTGCTCAATAGAGAGCATTTTAACATACTGTGTCTGCGCCTGGTTTGCCAGTTGTATGGCTGCGGATAGGAAAGCACTCCAGAGAGTTATTATCACAGCCCAGAAGTTCATTGGCTGCCCCCTCCCATTCCTGGAGGAATTGTATAGTTCTAATTGATGTCCTTCTATCGCTGCTCAATGGAGAGCATTTTAACATACTGTGTCTGTGCCTGGTTTGCCAGTTGTACGGCTGTGGATAGGAAAGCACTCCAGAGAGTTATTATCACAGCCCAGAAGTTCATTGGCTGCCCCCTCCCATTCCTGGAGGAATTGTATAGTTCTTGATGTTTGAAAAAAGCAAAGAAAATTCTGCAGGATTTGTCACACCCTGGACATTCCCTGTTTGAACTGCTGCCTTTGGGCAGAAGATATAGGACAATTAAAACAAGGACAAACAGATTTAAAATAGTTTTTATTAGAGAGCTATTACTGCCTTAAATGCTGTATGAAATTGGAATTTGGGTGACATTAGTGGTTTTAAGTTGCTATGTGAACCTTAAGGGAGTTATGAGATAGTTGTGAATGGTTGTGTGAGTGTATATGAATATTGTTGTAGATCACCGAAATGATTGCATCTTAATTTTGTTGTACTATGTACAATGACAATAAAGTATATTACTATTACTTGTGGGTCAGCTGATACTCGTATCAGCTCCCCCTCATTGGTCCGGGAGTCAGAATCCATGACTCCTGCATGTTTGTATCGAATGTAGTCCACTTGAACCCCAAAGGTCCCACCTGACTCTGGCAGAGGAGCCCTCTGGTCACTCCCAACCCCAGTCCCACCGACCCAGGGACCTGGAAGGGCAGTGTTGTCGTAGGAACCATAGTCACTGGCATTGTTGTGGTGATGGGTGCAGCTGTGGTGACCGGTGCGGCTGTGGTGACCGATGTGGCTATGGTCACAGGCACATCAGGATCCTTTGGCAGCAGTTGTTTTCTTTGTCTCCGCTCATCATTGCAATGATACGGGTAGAGGAGAGAGAGAATTCCTGACTCTCTGGCAGGTACTTCAAAGACTCAATATCAACAGCAGGTACTTAAACAAGTTCAGCTTTATTGACTAGAGTAAGCTGAAGTCGTCTGAGACTCTCTGAGTCAGGAATGAAGCATACAAAATGGCTATTGCAATTATTGTGGGTTCATACAATGCCCTCTGACCCCTATGGGCCAAGAAGCACTTAACACTAAGTGCGGGGAGGAGATTAACGGTTCAGTGTAAGGTGGGAGACACCAAAGACTTCGTGCCAAAGTTGTGAGCACTTCAAGGCCAACAACCAGATAAGAGGTACAAGCAAAAGACAGCTACAGAGTAAATTCCATAGGCAAGCAGGAAAATTAACCACCATGGTGGGACTACCCGACACCAAGCACAAATACAGTTAAACTCTTCCTAGACACTGTTTTTTGCTTACTTTCTTCCCTGACAAGATGTCTGAAGTGCTCTCGTAAATGGGGGGATGGCTTAAGAGAGCAGTTCTCTTATGACCCTTCTGCAAGAAATTCCAAGCCTCCTCACCCACACTGCAGAGATCACCCCTTTGCACCTCTTTTAATATGGAGCCCTGGGATAACAAAGTAATTAAACCATCAAAACTTAAATAAATAATTTTCAAAGCCAATCTTTATCTCCCTCCCCCTTCACTGGAAGAAAGACACCAGGTACCCTAAGTACAGAAATAGGCAAAGGCAGGTGTCACCCCCCCTCCCGGACAACCTCCTTACCTTTTGTTAGGTGACCCACCATTGCTCCAGGTGCGAGAGATCCCTCTGGCTCACCACCGGCCATCATAGCAAATTGGGATCCACACTGGAGCTCTCCCCCAAGCTGCACAACTTAGAGGGGAGGAGTCTATCCATGGCGGTACATAAGGAAGCCTTTGTTCCAAGCCCTGGACTGCAAAACCTGAAGGCTGAGCCTGCTGGACCTCTTGATTCAAATAGGCAAGGTGCTATTTGGTGCTCACCAGATCCACTTTCCCTCTTTCCACGCTAACCTGCCATGTGACCAGACCTATTTAACAGAACCACCACATCCAAAAAACCCACCCCTTACCATGCCGATGGAAAGAGGGGCGAAAAATTCCTACCTGCCCCCCCCAAAAGGTGACCAGCCTGAACCTGAACTGCACATAGAATGGGAGGGTGGGCTGAGCATATGGTGAAAGGGGAAGAGGTGGGGGCACAACTGCCCTTAAAACCCCACTGGCTTCACCCCATCTCAGTGTTGTGATGCAGGCACCAGAAGCCCAGGACTTGTATTACCCAAACAAACTATTTCCATGCATATTTTTCACTCTGCAGTTTTGGCATGTCCCCCCAGTTTCAAGAATTTATCACTGACTGCTAGAATTAATAGCAGATAGACTAGCTGCTCTGACGAGACACTTCCTTAAATACACGTTAGAATGCAACCTCCCATCTTAATTACTACCTAAGGCCTTTTCCAATTCTATCCAATTGTAACGGACTAACCACTCCCTCCCACAAGACATCTAGAATGTTCTACACAATTGCAACCATTGTCCAGATATTACTATCAATCAAGGTGTCTTGACAACCTGTCCCATTCTGTCCTTCACCCATTCCTACCTTCCTGTTCCTGAGGCAAACATATGGTCATTCTCACTTCCTAATGGTTGGACGTCTTTGTGCCATTGTTCACAATATTAAAATTTGTTATTTGGGTCTTTGGCTAAAGCTGAACCTTATTGTATATTATCCATTTTGTTATACAGTGCCACTTGACTTCAATTTACTGGTGCCTCTCACCACACTAATCCTGTTCACCACAAATTTGACAAGACATGAAGCCAGGGACCTTTTCCTAATTAAAAAACAACAACACTATACAAATAACCATGCTTTTTTTTCTAACTACATCACAAAATATCACAATGCTGGGTATTGAGAAAGAGGCTGAATGATTGGCCGATAGCAATAGAGAGGCTCAATATGAAGATCCAATGGCCTTGAAACATGTAAGTGTACATGAAGGTCACTGAGAGTCCATAAAATATAACACAATACATATTGTGTTGGAATTGGAAGGAGTCCAAGACTAGGGCTCTTGGGGTGAACAGAGTTACTTTTTAGCACAGGTGGGCTGAGTCCTACCCAGCCCACCAAGGGCTCTTCTGCTGTTGCATGGCAGAGCCCAATTGTCCTCATCACTCACTCTTCTGATGCTCCACACACATGCTTGTCGCTAACCAGCTCCTTCTATATGAAAGCTCTCTCTTGTGTTCTCCATCTCACTCCCCCACTTGGCCCAGACACAATCCACCCTGGCCAATCAGGACTGTGCTTGTGCTCACAGAACTGGATGAATTATGGCTATGCTGGTTGTGAGGGAGAGAGAGATGGCACTGGAGAGTGTTTCGAGGGGATAGTTTAACCTTAGACTTCTCCATGCTGGCCTGTTCCTCATTATGACACACCTCAGAGAATTAATTAGTTTCTTCCCATTTCTTAGCCTATGTGCTGCCTGAATTCATGGTATTGACGCCAATAAGGTCATATTTCTGGCTTCTCTTCTAGGTTCTTCTTCATGGCTGGGATGCCTTCTGACTTCCTGTCACAGGATTTCAAAGCACTGATTCCTTTGCAGTCACCAAGTATCAAAAAGTGGGTCCCAGGTCTGGAAAGTTTGACGAACACTGGTGTAAGAAGCATCCACTTGGTTGAGTAGCAGGTCTGTTAATGCACTAAATTCACAGCTGGACCCTGCACAGAATCAACATAAAACAAAAACTGACCATCTATTTATTGACAGATGCTTCCATCATTCATTCTAGTTCCTTTTCTATAACCAGATCAGACAGTAAACATTTGTTCAAAGACTATTGTGTGGTTCTGTGAAGTGGTTCATTTTTGGCAATAACACAGTCTAACCAGAAGTGATTAGACCAGTGTGATGGCCCTATAGTTGTGGAAAGTACTTTCTTATGTAGTGATGTTGATATCAAGATAAGGTATATTTGAGTGTGGATTTGGTGTTGTGCAGAAAAAAAAGTGTAATATTTTTCAGACGAGTGAGGTTGCAAATGTAGAATAACATGAGATTTTGGGAAGAAGTTGTTTATACTTAATGTTCCAGAATTGTTTGGAGGGAAATATGAATTCATTATATAATAGTCTGAGGCAAAAGATTCTGTCCAGACTAGATAATTTATTCTAATGTATGAGGATATAACATTTCATTGTAGAGGAGGACCCAGTCAGGAAGGGAAGAGGTTCTCAATGTTTTGAACATGTTTGATAAAAGAATGGCATTATAATACATAGAGAGATCAGAGAAATTAAGCGTCCTTGGGTTTAAAGTTTGTATAGGATGTGGAAGCTTGTTCAGAGTATTTCCCAGCCCACATAAAATTGATTAAGGTGTTGTGTCAAAGTTTTAGGGTGGGTTTGGGAATCTTTATTCGGATTGTACAAAAAAGAAATATAAATTTAGGGAGAATAAATGTTATAGCATTTTATAGCATTCTATGTTAATAATGTTATTGCATTCTATCCAGGTTAAGTTTAGACTGTTCCAATTTAGTAGAGTCAATGTTAGTTCTTTGTGCATGGGATGATGATCAAATTCAAGGCTGGTATTAAGTTCAAGAGGGATTTTGATTCCTAGATAGGACAGTGGTGAGGTGACCCACTGGAAAACATATGTTGTTTGTACTGTTGTGATATCAGATTGAGAAAGGAAAATTGGTAGCAGTTTGGATTTAGAGTTGTTAATACACAGACCTGAGAAGTACCTAAAAGAGCCTAGGGTATGTTGAAGAGCTGGTAGGAATGTGGTTGGTTAGTTAGAAATAAAAGTATATCATCAGCAAAGAATCTGCAGAGCATAAACCCCACGAGGTGGGTGAATGTAAGGTGATACTATGTTATTGAGGCACTGCGCCAGGGTGGAGGTGAAAATTTTGAGATCTTGATGGAAGCGTCATCCAGGAAGACCTGGAGTTGTTCAGCCACCATTCTCTCAACCACCTTACCCAGGAACAGTAGGTTGAACACTGGGCGGTAGTTGGTTAGGATCATAGGGTCCAATGATGGTTTTTTCAAGAGCGGACAAACTACTGCCTCCTTCAAAGCCTCTGGGAAAGTCCCAGTAGAAAGGGTTTATAGAGGTGTATTTTGTTGTTGTTGTTGTTCAGTCACACAGTTGATTCTGACTCTTTGCGACCCCATGGACCACATCACGCCAGGTCCTCCTGTCTTCCGTTGTGCTCCAGAGTTTGCTTAATTTCATGTCCGTTGCCTCGATAACACTGTTTAACCATCTCATCCTTTGCTGTCCCCTTCTTCTTTGACCTTCGATCTTTCCCAGGATCAGGGTCTTCTCCAGTGAGTGCTCCCTTCTCATTTGGTGGCCAAAGTATTTAAGCTTCAGCTTCAGGATCTGGCCTTCCAGGGAACAGTCAGGGTTGATTTCTTTTAGGATTGACTGATTTGACCTCCTTGCAGTCCAGGGGACTCTCAAGAGTCTTCTCCAGCACCATAATTCAAAAGAATCTATTCTTTGGCGCTCGGCCTTCCTTATAGTCCAACTCTTGCAGCCATACAGTACTACTAGGAATACCATTGCTTTGACCATACGGACTTTTGTTGGCAGGGTGATGTCTCTACTTTTTATTATGCTGTCTAGATTTGCCATCGCGTAGAAGTGTATACAGTTTTATAATAATTTTCAAAGATTATTATGATAGAACTTGAGTCTGTGTGAATGTTACCCTGATTATTTCTAATAGATGATACTTTCCAAGATGCTGTTTGTTCCTTGACTTTATGGGCTAGGAGGTTCGAGGATTGAGGTTTCTTCAGTCAGTATTTTTGCTTGGTAAACAGAAGATTTTTAAACATTTTAGTAGTTTCCAATAAATCTAGTTTCTTACTCTCATATAAGACCTGTTGATATTTTTTTTGTGGGGCAAAACTGGGGTGATCTCAATGTAATGTGGAAACAAAAAATACCCCAAGATAATTACAGGGGTGAACTTGAGTGTAGTGTAGAATGTAAGTTTGGGGACAGGGTTGAACAGGGATTTAAGGTCTAGTGCAGAAAGGATCATTGTTCTCTGTATGCAATCCTGTTGAATCTAGAGGACTAACACATAAATGAAATTGCTTTGAAACTCCATATATGCATACATTAATGCAGAGGTGACGTTAAAGGTAGTCAGAAGCCAGTTTGAGCATCCAAATATTTGAAAGACTAGAAAACTTGTAAGTAAGTAAATAACCCCTGTGAGTCATTCTGATGTGTTTTCTTTTTTTTCTTCTACCATTTTTCCCCTCTCTGGAAAAAAGCAAATAACAATATTTTTTTTTAAAGTCAGGGTCCTCAGCATGGGGCCTGTGGGCACCGTGGCACCTACCATCACCTATCCTAGCATCCATCGAGTGTTCTTAGAAAGTGGGTGGGGCTAATTCCCAGCCAGTTTTCTGATTGGCTGTCAGAGATCTGATAGGGTGTGCAGGTTATAATAACACTGTTTTGTCCGCAGCTGCCACCACAGTGTAATTTCTTCTAATTCTGCTCAGACACAAAGTTACTTGTCATGGTGAATTTCACCAGAGGATGTCTAGGTCATCTGATCAGGAACCCACCTCACACCTAGAGCTTTAGAAAAGTAACTTGCTTATCATGTGCATGTTGATGTTTTCAACAGGCCTTCTATTGACTTGGCTACCACCAATTAGAGAATGTGATGAAGTTCAGGGCAGGGTTCGAATGACAGCAAGCACGCAGAGAGAAATACTAGAGTAATACATGTCCATTGTTTTCCATTTTGGTTTGGGACATTCACCCAGGAACTCTGGGGGGACTACATGTAGGTGGCCTTGGGAGAAAATCATTAAACCCTCCCTGTGTATGTAGAGTATTTCATGATACTCTACAATCTTTTAAAAAAGAATTCTAAAGGATGGGCTATAGCAGGGGTTGCCAAACTTGCTTAACATAGGAGCCACATAGAATAAATGTCAGATGTTTGAGAGCCATAAGACACACATTTTACACACATTTTATTGAAAAATATGCAATTTCCATTATTGTTGTTGTTGTTATTATTTAAATGAGACTGCCAAAAATAAAAACAAAGAGGGTAAAAACAGATATTGATAATTATATTGTTGTTGTTGTTGTTGTTATTTAAATGAGACTGCCAAAA
>NW_015162048.1:33298-93671 GCF_001447785.1 Gekko japonicus
AGAGAGGTAGAAGGAAAGAATGAAAGAGATGGAAAGACAGAGAGAGAGCACAAATGGATGGGGGAGGGAGGGAGAGGGAAGGAAGAAAGAGAGAGAGAAAGGGAGGGAGGGAGGGAGAAAGAGATGAAGAAAGGTGAAAAGCAACTAGATGGGGAGAGGGGGAAGAGAGAGGAAGAGAGAGAGAGAGACGAAGATGGGGAGGAAGGGGAAAAAGAGAGAGAGAGAGAAAGGTGAAAAGAGAAAGAAAGGGGAAAGAAAGCAAATAGATGGGGGAGGTGGGGAGGTGGAAAGTGTCGTGAGAAAATGTGGCTGCATGTGTCTGTGAATGCATTTTACCCATGCCACCCACACTCTCCTTTGGTTCGTGTGTCCCCTGAGTGTTGCCTCCTTACCAAAGGCAAAGGTGTATGCTTGGAAACCACTAAACGTTGGCAGAGACACTCAAACAATGGTCTCTTCTTAAAATAAAACTTATCTTTATTAAAAGAAAAACATTCAAAGGTTTACCTGGCGAGGTGGCTAGCAAGATGCTATGCCAGCTGCCAACACAGCACACTCCTATTTCCTAAATGCTGATAGTGAATACACAGAAAATAAACATGCAAGCAAAGTATCCCACCCAAAGCATGCAGAAAACAAAAGGCCTTCCAGGCTGACTCCCAAAGTCTCCAGAGAGTAAAAACCTCTCCTGATCCTTCAAGAGCCAGAGAAGGTCTGTTGAGACTGACTAGCAGTTATACCAAATGATCAAAGAGGTCCCCCAATAATTAAATTACAGTTGTAAATTAACATTTTGAAGTTTTACAGGAGATTGCTTCCTTGCGTCTCACACTCCAAAAGTTACATTTTGTTTACAGGACCAACACAGTGTAATTGTTTTCTTCTGGTGTTCCCAACATGGGAGATAAACTGTTCTTTGATGTTATCTCTGAGATGGAAGTGGGGTGTGTGAATTCCTGTATCTCAGGAGTCAGTTTGCCTTACGGATTGAAGTCTGTCGCTGCCCAAATGGCCTTTCCTGCCAGACCCATTTTATTGCTATGGGTATTGTGGGTCTCACACCTGCGGAAATTTACATTGATTCAGATCCTGGGAATGGAATGTGTGAACCAAGAAAGAGATTTGCCTGGAACAAAGGATTTGCCAAGAGTCATGGGGTTTGGTTCAGTGAAGCAGGCCACGCCTGTTTGCTGTTTTGCTAGCAAAGACGGAGACAGATACATGGATTTTATAAACTATTTGGTTCATTTTTAAACCCAAACCTTCTATATTTCTAAAATTTCTTACCACAGAAAGAAAACAACTTTAACTTTAAATGTGTCCTCCAAGCCCCCATGCCAGCTGGCTTGGCTTGGAGAAGGGGCTTAACTTCTCCAAGCTGGCCAGGCCGGGGGGGGGGGGCTTTGAGAATACATTTAAAGAAAAAGTTGCTTTCTTTTTTTCTCCCCCCCCCCCATATCAAGCCTACCCAAGGAGGGGAACACTTGCTAGTGAAGGAAAGACCGATTGGGAAGGCATGCCTCCTCTTTGCTTCCCCAGCCGCCCTACTGGGAGGCACACAACATGTGTGAAAGAGCTGTTACATGGCTTCAGAGCTGCAGTTTGGCCACCCTTGGACTACAGAAAGTTCATTTCATTCAGACATGTGACACTAAGTGAAGGATAGAAAGTACTCCTTTTAGAACAGCTGTGCTATTCAGTGCTTGATGTTGTCCTATTTTAGCTGATTAACTCAGGAGGAAGGAGCCTGAATTGTTCTGACAATTTGGCATTATTATGGACATTGGCTAAGTATGCTGAAATGTTTGGCAAATAGCTTACAAACATCAGCCATTCTATTTGTCAGGAACTGGTGTGATCCAGTCATGATACAAGCCCACAGGCTTGCACAGTTTCCTGGTCACCTCACCATGAGACAACACTTTATTGTTCTTATGTTTGAGTAGGGTTAGATCTTGATTTCTTGACATTATTAAGATGGTGTCTGCTTTCTATATCAGTCCTCTCTATAGGAATATAAAGGGGGCACAATATGATGATTGGGGTCAGCCATGACTGATGGTGCCCACTGCCCACTGTATATTTGGTTGTAGAAGGGTACTGTCATGTACTATTGATGCTATGCCTACGACACATAGAAATACAACATGCTATTTCCTAGGGCTGCACCACTTCACAATGCAGGTGGGTATTCAAAGTATGGTCTTTCTCCCACACCAGAGTATGCTTGTGTGGGTAAAGAGGAATGAATAGACCATAAGATATTGAACAAGCAACATGCCATCCCTATTTCACCATGTTATGTCTATCACATGTTCAGCACTCACAAGCTCAGTGCCCAACCACATCAGGAAAAATGGGAGCCCTCTCTGAACCCAACAGTTCAATTTAAAATACTCTAGGTTTTTCAAATAAAATGACGTGCAGGCATATGTTATAAAAGCTCTGGTTGTGCGTGTCTACCACACTGTCGGGGCTGGGCAAGGCCCACACACCTTCCAGGATCCCTCTTGGAGGCCTCAACAGGCCTCAGACTAGAGAAGAGAAGGGGTTAACAATACCCTAGGTCTTCCTCCTCTCTTTTAAGTACCCTCTCCTGTAGCTAGTTAGCCAAGAGGAGGGCTAACTATCCTCCCAGGCCTGAGTCCCTGACCCTTATGAGAGAGACTCCCTGGGATATGCCCATCTCTTCCTCTTTCCCTGAAGGTTGTTACATCCTCCTGGTTTGATTGTCAGGAGTAATTATCAATCGAGGTTGACTGGGCCAGTCTGGTCTTCAGCCTCACCCTCAATCTCCTTCAAATGAGTGCCCTGCATCTCCCTAGCCAGCTGGAGCTGGTAGATTAAGATTCAGAGCCTCTCCCTGTGGTGGCTGTTCCTTTCTTGCCTGATCCTGCTTTGTTGGGTATGCCACAGGACTTTGGGGCAGGCCTACTACCTGAAGGGCAGACTAAACGGCTGTGTTAATGGACAGCGGGCGGTGCCAAATTCTGCTGTGTGAAGGCCATTGCCAGGCAGGCTGTTCCACCTGGCCCTCTCCCCTTGGCTGAAGCTCCCGCCCAGGAAGGCTATGCATGCATTGATGTCAACAGAAAAGAGCAAGAGTCCAGTAGCACCATAAGGACTAATGAAATTTGTGGCAGGGTATAAGCTTTCATGAAGAAGTGAGCAAGTGACTCATGAAAGCTCACACCCTAGCACAAGTTTGGTTCGTCTTTAAGGTGCTGTTGGACTCTTGCTGTTTTCTACTGCTACAGAGAGTCTAACATAGCTACCCATCATGAGTTATTGAAGTCAATGATAGGGTCAACCCAACCCCCAACTTGAGCATTCCAGATACTTTAGTGCAGTGTTTTGTTTGTTTTAATCCACATGAGATGGCACATGCTTGACTGTGAAATGTATCAGAAGTGGAATCCCAAAACGAAATGCTGGAGTATCTCATGTGTCTCTCCCCATATTTTATCTTTCCCTTCCCTGAACACCCCATATCCTCTCTTCTTTTCCTGCCTCCTTCTCTCCTTTGTACCTGGCAGCCAACCTACCTTTACCCCTGGTCTTAAGGTTTCCCTCCTTGCCTATGCTGGCAGCCTCTATTTAGTTCTTTAGTTGACAGTGGTTTCAAAATCAGGAACCAGCAAGGACTTGTGAGGGGCACCTAAATTTCCCTGGTGTAACTTTTTCCACACTTTCCTCTTACCCTCCTCCTGGAAACTCACATATCTTCATCCATGTTTTGTTCTCTCCTTCACATCTATCCACCAACCCAACTTTTTTAAAAAAACCCAACCATCTTCGGGTATATTTATGACATATCACTTCATTTATGCCCCACCTTTCTACAAAAAGGGGCTACCCAAATTAGCTTATAGCATTCTCTTCTTGTCCAGTTTATTCTCACAGCAACTCTGTGAAGTCAGTTATGCTGAAAATGGCCTAAGTTCAACCAGTGAGTTCTGATGGCAGAATGTTTCAGGGTCTAGCCACGTTTTCTGTAGTAGATCGAGACACACCACAAGAACCTGGACCAGGTATTTTCAGTCCTCTGCCCCAAATACACAAGACCAGGGCTATTTTTGGGCAGGAACGCACAGGAACGGAGTTCCGGCTGGCTCCTGAGTTGGCCACGCCCAGCAGGAACTCATTAGCATAATAGGCCACATCCAACAGCAGAAACTCATTAGGATTGGCTACATTAGGGTTGTGTGGCCTAACATGCAAAGGAGTTCCTGCTACAGGAAAAGCCCTGGGTTTTGACAACAAACAGGGTAAAGAGAATAAGAAGCAAAAGGTTGGTGTGGCTGGATGACCACACTTCTGGTAACATGGGGGTGCAATCTAATATGCTAATAAGCTGTGTTGTCAGGGGTGTGGCCTAATATGCTAATGATTTTCTGCTGTTAGGTGTGGCCTATTATGCTAATGAGTTCCTGCTGGACTTGTGACAAGACCTACAACCCAGGAAAACCTATTGTCTCAGGCACAGGCATGAGTGCTGTAGGGGTGTCTGGCTATATGGACTCCATTCTCAGACCCTCGGCCACCATTGCCTCCAGTTATCTGTGTGATACCACAGACTTCCTGAGAAAAATACAATCTGTTGACTATCATCTGGGTAACAGTATTATGGCCACCATGGATGTTGAGTCTCTAAATGCCAACATTCCCCACAAAGTTGGACTACAAGCCATCAGAAACACCACCTCTGACAATACCACAGATGACCTTGCTACCAAACTTTAAATGCCTTTTGCAAGCCATGCCACGAGTGAACTCTGAAGCGGCAATGGCAAGTTCACCCAGAAGGTGCTTAAAGGGAAGGCAATACATTTAAGCACCAGCTGTCCAGCAGCTCTAAAAAATCCAGAATAGTTTTGGGATTTTTTGGAGTGGACCTTTTTGGATATCTGAATCACTAGCCCACTTGGTGATTGGCTGAGAAAATACCCAATAAATACCAATATTTTTTTTCTGGTTCAGTTTATACCAAGTACACACTCTCAAGAGCTTTATCTGTCAAAAGCAGTCTAGATGTCTGTGACCCCCCCCCCCCCCCAGCAACTGGAGTATCTCCATTATGTGTCAAGAGGACAGAGAAGTATATCCACGTAAAATCAAATCAGGGATCACTGCCTCTGTATACCAAGGGCCAGAATTAGATAGTAATGCTTCACTTTGGGAATGGTGACATTCCCAGAAATAAAGCAGGTGGAAAATAGAATCAAAGTCTTAATGTTTATATAGAAAAACAGATCAAGAAAAAGGAGGAGATGTTCAAGATCCACAGGCTCACACACACACACACACATACATACACAGCAAGTGGTGAGAGGGCTCTTGGATGGAAGAAGAGGAAGGGAGGGTGAAGCAAGGCAGAGACTGAGGCCAGTTCCAGATCTCTGAGGGTCCTCCGTTCAAGCTACATAAGGGCAGTAGCCAGGAAGCTTGGGAGCACTGCTGCTGCAAAGTTCTGGGGTTGAGGGGCTGTATTTATACTGTAAAAACATTGTATGGTGAGTGGCAAGTAGTCTCCAAAGCTGGGATTGGTTTGGAGCTAAATAGCTGGAATCTCACTGACCACATTGATTTTAACCGCCCAGCGGGAAAATTAGAGATGCAAAAGGAACGCACCAAAGGTGAGCGACTGCAATGAACTGGTCAATGAGTTCTCTAGAGGATGGACAAAATATGGGTGTGGACTGATGATTATATCATTGGGAAACCATAGGCTGAAGAGAGGGATGATCACCCACTTGATATTTTAGTGCTTTAAGGGTATGTTATCATAGATAATCATTGAGACATCACCTGCATTTTTAATGGGGAAGGGTCTAATTTAGTTCCCTCCCTGGCTGTCACCCTTTTTCCATGCTGGGAAGTGCCTTCAGGCTGAGTGGGATTTTCCTGGAGCCCCGTCCAATGTTCCCTCTAAGCTGTGGAGTCTTGTGAGCAAAAATTCTACTTTGTGAGCTACTGGCATAAAAGTTGTGAGCGAGTGATTTGGCTACTGCATCAATTAGTTTGCTCTGGAGCCATCCTTCCTGAGCAAAGGCAAACAATGTGTGAGCCAGGGGCTAAAAAACTGTGAGCTAGCTCACACTAACTCAGCTTAGAGGGAACACTGGCCCCGTCTTAATTTTACTGAAATATAGGGGTTCCTCTATGGATAGCTATATGCTCTGGTATCAGATCCTGAATCCTCCCCTACCTGTTACTGTTCTATAACAGGGAAGTGTCTTTTCGCCTTCACTTTGTTCTGGTACATGCCAGTTGGCACAGACATACGAAAAGGGCCAACTTGACTCACTTCATTCAGCCCAGGAATAATAACACCATTGGCACCATGTTGGCCTCATGATTTTGAAATCAATATTTACTTGGCACAGGATCAAGAAAATTATAGACCCTTGAACATAGATGTATTGTATTTTACCATCAAGGCCTGAAATTTCAGGACAGAGGTGTGGTATAAATACAGCTGCTCGGGTCCCTTCTCCTCACACTGGTGAGCTCATTCTTGACAGACACCAAAGTGTAGCCAAGATGAAGCTCCAGGCTGTGGCCGTCGTTCTTCTCATCTCTCTCTTCTGTTTAGAGGTCAAGGGACAATGGGTAAGAGCTACCTTGTGTTCTGAAGGGTTATGGATTTCATTAATATTTATCTTCAGAGATATTCATCTTCATTCATATATAGGGTTGCAAGCTTCCTAGGGGCACAAAACACTGTTTTTAAAAGACCTCTGAACTAAAATTCTCAAAGTTTTGCTATATTCTTTGTGGGGAGTGGTGTTGAGAATCTTATTAGTCACCTGTGGTTTATGTAATATAAGAAAAGGTATTAGTTCATGCTACTGATTGTAGTCACAGTGGATTTCAGGGTTAAACTCCCAGCCAACCTCTCAGTCTTGGGAACATAAAAAGTAAGCTGTAGCTTTGTTTTCATAGCATGCATTAGCTTCCCATGGTGGGTCCTCATAAGGCCATTAGGTTGATTTTATAATTACAAAAGAGTAGCAGTGCTTTTCAGCTTTGTGCTGACTGCTACAAAGTGAATCAAAAGTCTGTGCAAGCTCATTGACCTCCCCCTTCCCCATATCTAAGTTAAGACAGATGGACAAGGAGGTAAGACCTGGCTCTCTGCAATGGGATAGAGCCAATGTTTGAGTCACTATATGGTGGTTTCATGGGAAGGACTAGGGACTCTTTTTTGTAGCAGGAACTCCTTTGCATATTAGGTGACACACCCCTAATGTAGCCAATCCTCCAAGAGCTTACAGTAGCCCGTGTAAGAAGAGCTCTGTAAGCTCTTGGAGGATTGGCTACATTAGGGGTGTGTCTTCTAATATGCAAAGGAGTTCCTGCTACAAAAAGAGCCTGAAGATATATATGTACAGTCCTTGCCTCCTATTAAGATATTTGCATTAGAACAAATGTTTGACCAGAGGATGAAATACGGTGTTTTGCTTCATGAAGTATTCAGGCTATGTATGTCTGGTGATAGCTGGAGTTCCTCACTAAACTTCAAGTTCCTCTTCTAAGATCTCCTGTAAGTGCTAAGATCTCCTGTAAGTGCTGTAAGCAAGATTATAACAGTGATGACAAGAACTCATAAGCTCATGTTATTCCTATCTCTTTTTAGGTATTAGAAGTACCTGCAGCTATGAGTATTCCTGTCCCAAGTATGTTAAGTAAAAACATCAATAGTAGTTCAGGGTACATGAGACAAAAAAGGGTTAGTTTTCCTATGATGGTAGATATTATTATTATTAGGATGGAGGTGAGGGATAAGGATAGAAGAACATCTAGGCAATAATTAACATACTCACTGGAGTCTGCTACATTAGATGGAATGACATGGTCATCAGTGCATGCTTTTATGCCTGTGTTAAGTAACTACCACCATCAGAAACTCAGGTGGATGTAGAGGGAGACATATAGAATAGTGTGTACCTTCGGTTACTATACTACATTTGATTAAAAACAATAGAATGGGGCTGAGTGGATGCCAAATTCGACAGGATATCGAACATTTGGAAAGCGGAATCGTAACCATTGTGATTACCATATAGAAGGTTTTGTCAGTTTAAAGAAATCCTGATTTCATCAAAAGAAGTACTTGATTATGTTTATATATATATCCTATTAATCAGCTGGATTGTTATCCCCTACTGTGCTTATTGGAACATAATAGTCTGGGCCTCAGTTGAGGGAGAAGGTGGACAGGGGGGAATGCAGTCCATACTCTTGGTGACAGTGACATTGGTTTAGAAATCAAAGTCCTCATAACATACATAATTTCGGTGTTTTATTTTAGCATTTACATTAATGCAGAATATACATAATTGTGTTGAAAACTGTGGCAAAGGAGAGTTTTACAAAATTATTCTGGGGTGGAGGAGATGGATACAGACAGATCAGCCAAAGGAAGCTGCGATTTATCATATGTTCAAGGAAAGCGAAACTAGGAAAGCAGTAATCTGCCTCCCAAAGGCAGGAAATAGAGGGTGCTCTTTGGAAGGAAAAAAAAAGGCATGGCCTCTACTTTATATCTACACAGTTCAAGCTTCTATTGTACAGTGATGACAGTTGAAAAAGCATCCCATTTTTGTCTGGCATATTGGTTAAGTGTGCGATCTCTCATCTGGGAGAACCGGGTTTGATTCCCCACTCCTCCACTTGCAGCTGCTGGATGACCTTGGGCAAGCTGTAGTTCTGTCTGAGCTGTCCTTGAAAGAGCAGTTTCTGTCAGAGCTCTCTCAGCCACACCTACCTCACAGGGTGTCTGTTGTGGGGAGGGGAAGGGAAAGGAGTTTGTAAGCCACTCTGAGACTCCAAGTGAAGGGTGGGGTATAAATCCAATCTCCTCCTCCTCCCCCTCCTCCTCCTCCTCTTCTTCTTTCTTGTATGCTAGCCAAATTGCCTTATTTACTAATAAATATGGGGAATTATGCATGTTAAATGGCAATAGGCATTGACTACAGGACAATAACCTATGTATATAGGAGTCAGAATTCCCAGGAGTAGATGCAGAGACTGTGTAGCTACAGTAATAATTTCTTTACCTAAGGGTTTTCAAGCATACAAACATAAAATTAAGTGCACACACATACAATACAGAACTAAGAATTCAGAATGGAAAAATACAGAGACTTGGCATTAGCATTGGTGGGGTGATACCTTACCTGTCTGGCAAGATGAGCTGATTCTGCAGTGAAATGGAAATAAAATAAGGGAAGGGGGCCGTGAGTTGACCAGCAACACATGTGGCAAGGTACCAAACTGCGTAGGAATCGAACCAGCAAGATAGGGTGGGGATAGGTGATGTAGGAATTGAACCAGCAAGATAGGGTGGGGATAGGTGAGGCAAAAGCAAGAGAGCAAGCCCAGAGAAGGCTCTCCTTATATACCTAAAATGTGACCTGAGACTAGCACTCATGTGGTCACCTGGTCCCCAGGAGGTATTAAGAAAACATAAACTATGAATGGGGCAGAAAAGTGATTAATGGTTGGGCAATTGTAAACATAATGTTCAGCAGAAATTGACACCTCTGAGGGAGGGGGGTGAGACAAAAGAGAGAAAGAAGGGCACCAATCACATTGCAGGGCCTGTGCTTTGGATTAACAACCAGATATTTGACAGTGGCATTATCTCAATGTATAGCAGGAAGACTTGATGGTCCACTATTGTTTGTCATTGGGCACATCCTTTTTTCTTAGGCTGACTCAGGAGAGGAATCTCTGTTGTTCTGGGTGATGTTAACACATGAAGGTGGAGGGGGGAGATGCCTGCATGATGGAGAAGGGAGTTTTTCATGACTTCTGTGCAGGAACATCTTGTCCCTTTAGCAGGGCATGGCTTCCATCTGTGATCTGCCGCTGTTTCTACATGTATGGAGATCAGGGCTGCTGGTCTGCATCCTGGTGCTGGCATGGTTGCAGAGAAGCAGGGGCAGGAGGCTTCTCGAGTCCCGGGATCCACATCTGGCTTAGACATGTTTCTTAGACACAAGTCTCCCCTTGTCCATAGTACGTCCAATAGTCCACTATAAGGGCACTGCTTTTGGGAACACAGGTCTATCCACTGCCCCAATACACTCTTTTCACAGTTCAGCAAAGCAGTCATCTTTAAGAGTCATTAATAATGCCATCTGAAGTCATTGCACGGCAACATGCAGTAGTGAGAGAAAGAGACCGGTTATTACAATTGCCATCTCATGTGATCATATCTCTTTGTAGCCACCCAGTGATCCTGGATTTGTGAGTATTCCTGTTTTGAGTATGTTAACTAAACATTAACATGCATTCTGGGTACATGAGAGAAGAAAGGGGCAGGTTCCTATGAGGGTAGGGATTATTATTAGGATGATGGTGAGGGTTAAGGATAGAAGAACAGCTATAGAACAATAACTACCATAGTCACTAGAGCCTGCTACATTAGATGGAATCATCAATGAGGCATGTTTTTTATGCCTCTTTTAAGGCACCACCACCAGGAACTCAGGTGCATGTAGATGGAGACCTGTAGAATACTATGCTCTTCAGGTTGTCTCTATGACATTTGATGAAAAAAGAATAGACTAAGGCTGACTGGATGCTAAATTTGACATGGTATTGGGCATTTGGAAGGTGGAATCATAAATATTATCAGAGGTCATTTCGAGGGGGAACGCGGGGGAACACAGTTCCCCCGGGTGAGGGGCACATGACGAAGCCTCGCCCCCTGCTTCCGGCTGCCCCACTTCCAGCCCTCATTCAGCCAGGAGGAGGCAGGAGAAGAGGGAGGGTAAGTTGCTTCCTCCCCGCCTCTCCCTACCCCTGCCTGCCTGGGGCCAGGGAGGGCCTTGGCGGGGCTTCCTCGCACTCCCGCTGGCCTTGCAGGTCCACCACCGGGCCCCTGATGTCAAGGGGTGTGGCATATGCTAATGAGTTATGCTAATGAGTTCCCCTAGCTCTTTTTCTATGAAATGACCCCTGAATATTATTATTGCCATATAGAAGGTTTTAGCAGTCTAGAGAAATTTGGTTTGGGTCAAAAGAATTTCTTGATTATATTTATATGTATCTTATTGATCACCTGGATAGTTATTCCCTACTGTGGTTATTGGAACATAATAGTCAGGGCCTCAGTTGTGGGAGAATGTGGATGGGGGGAAATGCATTCAATACCCTTGTTGACAGATACATTGGTTAAGAAATCAAAGTCCTCATAGCAAACATCATTTTGGTGTTATATTTTAGCATTTACATTAATACCGATTCCACATAGTTATGTTGAAAATTGTGGCAGAGGAGAGTAAAAAATTATTCTGGGGGTGGAGGAGACTAATACAGACAGATCAGACCAAGGAGGCTGCAATTTGCCATCCCAGTCGAAATAATGAGACAGACAACTCTTGGAATCAAACAAGGGCCACTGTATTAACTATTTAAAAGAACTGTAAGAACGCGGCAAGGGAAACCTGAGCAGGTGCAGAACAAAACTTGAACCTGGAATGAAGTGGCAGATTTATGCTCAGACTTTTCAGCTCCAGACAGGGCTTCAGCAGTCGGGGGATGCCTTCCCCGCTGTTTTTCAAGGGCCTCGAGCCTTGCAAGGATGGCAGCATTGACTGGGTCACCTTCATCCTCATCAGAAGATGCTGGGAGTGCAGGCTTTTTAGGGGTCTTTTGGGGGGCAGGCTGCTTTCCCCTGGAAGGGCCCCAGCCTTTCTTGGAAGCCATGATCAACACCCAAAGTGCACTCCCACCAAACTCACTAAATAAGAGGTTGTACACAGGCCTTCCACAAAGGCAAGAACTTTCTTTTTAGACCGGCAGTGGCTGTCTCCAGGGTCTCAGGCAAAGGTCCACCACCAGAACCTTTAACTAGAGATGCTGGGGACTAAACCTGGAACCATCTGCATACCAAGCAGGTGTTCTACTACTAAGCCATGACCCTCCCAGCATGGAATAAAATGGAGAGTGGGTGCCTACAAGCTTCTCAGCTTCTGCCCCAACTATGGCAAAAGGCCCCACAACCAGGTGACCTGGAATGGGGCTTGGAAAGGCTGAGGCCTATAGCCACCCCCAATCAGGACCCCCACCCCACACACAAACTCAACCCCGGGAATGGGCCTACAGCCCGATCCACCTGCTTCCCACCTCTATCAAGTGGTCACGGTTTAATGCTGCCCAAGACTGCACCGTTGAGCTGCTTCGTTGCCCATGGCTGGCGCGCCGCCACTGTGCCTGCCCCACAGCTGATGAAACAGCCTGATGAGGCCTGCCACTGTCACACCAGCACCACCAAAAGGACTGCTGTCCTGCTGTCCTTTGGGGTGGCAAAACGGCCCCTACCCTCCATTGGCCTTGCCATGAGGGTTGTGAGTCCAATTTTCAAACGCTCAAGAAAAGGGAAAGTAGGAAAGTAGTAAGTTGCCTTCTAAAGATGGGAAGTAGAGGTTGCTCTTTGGAGGCAATGCAAAAAAACCCCAGGCATGGTCTCAACTTTATATCTACACGGTTCAAGATTCTATTGCAAAGTGACTGCAGTTTATAAAGCATCCCATCTTTGAACTATATGCTCTTGCAGTAGTGAGGAAAGAGATCGATAATCACAATTACCATCTAATGTGATCACATTCTTCATATCTCTTTGTAGGCACCCAATGACCCTGAACTTGTGAGTATTCCTGTTTCAAGGGTGTTAAGTAAACATAAATGTGCGTTCAGGGTACATGAGAGAAGAAAGGGGCAGGTTCCTATGAGGGTAGGGATTATTATTAGGATGATGGTGAGGGTTAAGGACAGAATAACAGCTATACAATAATAACTACCATAGTCACTAGACCCTGTTACATTAGATGGAATAACATAATCACTGAGGCATGTTTTTAATGCCTCTTTTAAGGCACCACTGCCAGGAACTCAGATGCATGTAGATGGAGACCTGTAGAATACTGTGCACTTCAGGGTGCCTCTATGACATTTGATGAAAAAAGAATAGACTGAGGCTGACTGGATGCTAGATTTGACATGGTATTGGGCATTTGGAAGGTGGAATCATAAATATTATTATTACCATATAGAAGGTTTTATCAGTCTAGAGAAATCAGGTTTGGGTCAAAAGAATTTCTTGATTCGTTGCCCCTGGCTGGCTCGTCGCCACTGTGCCTGCCCCATGACTGGTGAAACAGCCTGATGAGGCCTGCCACTGTCACACCACCACCACCGAAAGGACTGCAGCCCTCCTCCGCCATTTGGGCTGCTGATGATCTGTGGGCTTGTACCGCTGCTGCCACTCTGCCCCAAAGTCAGCTGGCCGGCACCACTCTGCCACTGGGTTGCAATCACCTACCTGTCAACAAACGTAAATGCCTTGGGCCTACCAGGTAGGCCCAAGCAACCGTTTCCTTCAACATGCTTGAGGCTCTTCTGGCCCGAGCACGAGGGGACAACTGGCTTGGGCGGGAACAGGACCTGGCCTTTATAGGCCAGCCCCGCCCCCGCCCAATGTTGTGACACGGGGTGTCAAAACATCATTGCTGTGCCCCTCTCCTCTGGGGTGGCAAAACGGCCTCCGCCCTCCATCGGCCTTGCCAAGAGGGTCAAGAGCCCAATTATCAAATGCTCAAGGATAGGAAAAGTAGGAAAGCAGTAAGCTGCCTTCTAAAGATGGGAAGTAGAGGTTGCTTTTTGGAGGCAATGCAAAAAAAAAAGACATGGTCTCAACTTTAGATCTACTCGGTTCAAGGCTCTATTACACAGTGACTGCAGCTGATAAACTTTGATCTTTAAGCTCTTGCAGTAGTGAGGGAAAGAGACTAATTATCACAATTACCATGTCATGTGATTATGTTCTTCATATCTATTTTTAGCCACCCAGAGATCCTGAAGTTGTGAGTATTCTGTTTCAAGGATGTTAAGTAAACATAAACATGCGTTCAGGGTACATGAGAGAAGAAAGAGGCAGGCTCCTATGAGGGTAGGAATTATTATTAGGATGACAGTGAGGGTTAAAGATAGAAGAACAGCTATACAATAATAACTACTATAGTCACTGGAGCCTGCTACGTTGGACAGTCATTGATGTTTGTTTTTTATGCCTGTTTTAAGGAGTCGCCACCACCAGGAACTCAGGTGGATGTAGAGGGAGACCTGTAGAATAGTGTGCTCTTTAGGTTGTCTGTATAACATTTGATAAAAAAAAATAGACTGGGGTTGAGTGGATGCCAAATTCGACATGGTATTGTGCATTTGAAAAGTGGAATCATGCTATTGTTATTACCATACAGAAGGTTTTATCAGGTTAGAGAAGTCCTGTTTGGGTTGAAAGAAGTACTTGATTATGTTTATATATATCCTATTAATCGCCTGGATTGTTATCTCCTACTGTGGTTATTGGAACCCAATAGCCTGGGCCTCAGCTGAGGGAGAAGGTGGACGGGGGGGGGGGTATGCAGTCCATACTCTTATTGACAATTAATTAATTAAGAAATCAAAGTCCTCATAACAGACATAATTTTGATGTCTTTAGCATTTATGTTAATACAGAGTCTACATTGGTTTTGTTGAAAATTGTGCCATAGGAAATCAAATAAATTTCTAGGGGTGGAGGAGACTAAAACAGACAGATCAGCCCAAGGAAGCAGCAATTTATCAAATGTTCAAGGAAAGATAAAGTAGGACAGTGGTAAGCTGCCTCCTAAAGGCAAGAAGTAGTGGGTGCTCTTTGGAAGCAATGCAGAAAAAAGGCAGGGCAGTTTTATATCCATGGTGTTCAAGTTTCTATCCTAAGGTGACTGCAGTTGAAAAAGCATCCCATCCTTGATCTATAAACTCTGGCCTTAGTGAAGGAAAGAGACAGATTAGCACAATTAACATCTCATATGTTCATGTTCTTTGTATCTTTTTGTAGCCACCAGAAACACCTGAATCTGTGAGTATTCCTGTTTCCACTATGTTCAGTAAACATAAAGATGAGTTCAGGGTACATGAGACAAGAAATGCTTATGGTTCCTATTTCCATAGCTTGATTTTTATTTATTTTTTAGGGTGATGTGTGGTATGGAGGTGGGAGTGGTAGGTTTTTCATGGACATCTGTGTTTGTTTTTGCTGTTTTTTTAATCACTTTTTATTATTTTATCATTATACATAACTATATTTTGCTTATATACATTTCCTTCATAAAAGAATCTTCCCACAGTTGAACTTGTAATACCAAATTAGGACATTCAGGTAATATTTTTTATCTATTTATACAGTTTTGACCAAGTATTCTCAAAACATTTTTTCATCTTTCCCTTTTAAAAATAAAGTTAGTTTGTTCATTTCAACCACATTTAGTAATTTATATATCATTTCTTCCCTTTCCTGGATTATTTCTACTTTCCAGTATTTTGCGTAGCTAATTTTGGCGGCAGTCAAGCTATGTATCAGAATTATTTTATCTGTTTTCCCAAATTTTTCTGGAATCATGTTCAGAAGAAACAGTTGTGGCTTCATTGGTATATAAGTTAACATAATTTCTCATAGTATTTTTTGTACCATCTGCCAGAAAGCTTGTGCTTTACCACAAGTCCACCACATGTGAAAATAAGAGCCCATGTTCTGTTTACATTTCCAACATAAATTTGACATTGCAGATGAATATATAGCAGACCTAGCAGTGTACAAATACCATCTATTAACTACTTTGTAGATATTTTCCTTAAAAGTTGCCGATTTGGTGATTTTTATATTAGTTTCCCAAATCCTATTCCATTCGTCCCGTTTCAACTCATATCCTAAGTCCTTTGCCCATAATTTCATAACGCTTTTTACCAGGTCATCCTGCATCTTAATATCAATTAAAAATTATATAATTTTAATGAGTTTTTTTCCTGAGTTCAGCCATACTTTATCCAAATATGAAGATTTCTTATAAAAGCCTATCTTTTCATCTTTCTTATATCAAGTTAGTACTTGCCATTTTTCAAGCCATGTCATTTCAATACCTTGGCTTTGTAAGTTTTCTATATCTCTTAATTTATTATTGCTATCTAATAATTTTTTGTAGCAATACTTCTGTTCCAAGTTGCATAGTGTAGGTCTCGTAGTTGCTTCAATAGGTGAAACCCATCTTGGGATTTTAACATAAGAACTTTTCACTTCATTCCAAATTTTAAAATGGCATTTTGCAATATGTGCTGTTTGAAAATTTTTTGTTCTAAATTATACCAAATTGTGGTGTGCCAGCCCATCGCCAGGTCATGACCTTCAAATTTCAGTAACCGGGAATTAGTTAATGTGAGCCACTCTCTGATCCATACCATTGCCGTGGCTTTATAATATGTATACCAATCCGGAAAACACAATCCCCCTTTCTCCATTCTTTCTTGCATCAATTTGAGCTTAAACCTAGGTTTCTTGTCCTGCCACATGAAACTCGAAATAATTTTTTCTAATTCTTGAAATAATTTCTTATTGTTAATTAAAGGGATGGTTTGGAAAATAAAAATAAGCCGTGGTAAAACGTTCGTTTTTACTGATGCCACACGACCTAACAACGAAAGATGCAAACTTTTCCACTTTTCTAAGTCTTTCTTAATTCCAATCAGAGTTTTTTTTATAATTATTTTCAAACGGAGAACTACACCTTTTAGTCATAACAATCCCTAAATACTTAATGCTTCTACATACTTCAATCCCAGATCTCTCTTGTATTTGTTTATCAATTTCTGTTGTACATTTTTTTGTTAGTATCTTAGTTTTTTGGGAAATTTACCTTCATACCAGCTACTTTACAATACATATTTAGTACCTTAAGTAACTGTTCTATTGATTTCAATGGCTCTTCTAAAATAAATGCCAAGTCATCCGCATACGCCTGTAGTTTAAATTTTTCTCCTTTAATATTTAGACCTTTTATAGATTCATCTCCTCTTATTATATAATTAAGTACTTCTAAGGCAAAAATCCTAACGTGACTGCAGTTGAAAGAGCATCCCATCCTTGATCTATAAACTCTGGCCTTAGTGAAGGAAAGAGACAGATTATCACAATTAACATCTCATATGTTCATGTTTTTTGTATCTTTTTGTAGCCACCAGAAACACCTGAATCTGTGAGTATTCCTATTTCTACTATGTTCAGTAAACATAAAGATGAGTTCAGGGTACATGAGACAAGAAATGCTTATGGTTCCTGTTTCCATAGCTTGATTTTTTTTCTAGGGTGATGTGTGGTATGGAGGTGGGAGTGGTAGGTTTTTCATGGACATCTGTGTTTGTTTTTGCTGTTGACATGTTAATCTGGTGTAAGGACTTGTAACAGACAAGTGTTATCTGTTGGGTTGTTGGGGCTATAGTTGATATATAGTTGGTAGATGTATGGTATATATTGTCGGGGTTACAGTTGGTATTTTTTTACATTCGATTATATTTTTCTATATCTTTGTATATTTTTAAAAGATTTTTATTAAAAGTTAGGGTTCCTAGGTTGGTAGGGATTATTACTAGGATGATGGTGAGGGTTAAGCATAGAAGAACAGCTATACAATAATAGCTCTGCAATAATAGCTACCATAGCTGCAGCCTGCTAAGTTAGATGGAATGGCTGTTTAAAGGGGGCAGAACAGTCCTCTAAACTAAACTAAGGTTCCAGTTCCTCTTCTAAGATGTCCTGCTAGTGCTAAGCAAGAAGAAATGGGTCTTTTATTAGACCATTTAGAATCACAGTAAAAAAGATTTCTTGTGTGCTTAAAATACAAAGAAGATACAGGAAACATGAACAGAAACACAAAACAGCACACTGAAGTTCAGTATCAACCACCACCACCACCGCTACCGATATAATAATTTCAAATGCCCGACATAGTACAATGGGAAGAACTTACCAATATAGTCACAGGAACCTGTTGTGTTAGGTAGAATGGCCTAGTGTAAGACTGAGCAGAGGAGCAAAGTGGAGGGGGAAGGGGAGGAGATGGACCCATACCAATGGGTGTAATATTGTTTATCGTGAGCTGTGGTCTCTGTCAGTAATCAAGTGATCCAGTAGGTCAGTTTTTAGTAGTTGAGGATAGTTCTTTACTGTTAAGCACCACTGCCAAGGGGTAACCAGTCAGCCTTTTCAAAAGGGCTTCTCACACCAAACAATTAAGAGAGGCTCTCAATTATCAATGATGCCTGATGCCTACAGGTTACAGTAAGTGAGTCATAGGAGGACACCCATTATGTGAATCTTTCCATATGGAACAAGTGGCCCCCCCTTACAAAGCACAGAGGACCTGATGGGTTGTGATTATTTGGGCATTTCTAATAAAGAGTGGAGCCAGTGGATTTTGTTTTCAACCTTTTGATGTGAATGTGTTTGCTGGTCAGTGTTCCCTCTAAGCTGAGTTAGTGTGAGCTAGCTCAAAGTTTTTCTAGCCTCTGGCTCATACATTCTTGTCTTAGCTCAGGAAGGATGGCTCTAGAGCAAACTAACTTATGCAGCAGCCAAATCGCTTGCTCACAACTTTAGTGCCAGGAGCTCACCAAGCAGAATTTTTGCTCACAAAACTCCACAGCTTAGAGGGAACATTGTTGCTGGTTGCAGCACTGGCCACTTTTCTTCTCATACTGGGGACCTTGAGGCCAGTTAGCAGCAGGACTAAAAAGATGCTCTTCACAGGCAGACATCCAGTTCATTTTTCCCATCTTACAGTCTTTTTACAGTCAAATGTAAGTGAACACCTCAAAATACAAGAATCCCCTCACACAGACTACACAAAACGAATCACATCTTTTGGGTCTCTTTTAATAAATGTGCCTTAAGTAACAGACAAACTAAGCTATCCTTGCTTTATCCATTTTCTAATTATTAGTGTTTGTTCAGTCGCACAGTCGAGTCCAACACCTCAAAATACAAGAATCCCCTCACACAGACTACACAAAACGAATCACATCTTTTGGGTCTCTTTTAATAAATGTGCCTTAAGTAACAGACAAACTAAGCTATCCTTGCTTTATCCATTTTCTAATTATTAGTGTTTGTTCAGTCGCACAGTCGAGTCCGACTCTTCGCGACCCCATGGACCATCTCCCGCCAGGCCCTCCTGTCTTCCGTCGTCCTCTGAAGTTGGCTCAATTTCATGTTTGTTGCATCTTTGACACTGTCTAACCATTTCATCCTTTGCCGTCCCCACCTTCTTTGACCTTCAATCTTTCCAAGCATCAGGGTCTTCTCCAGTGAGTGCTCCTTTCTCATTTGGTGGCCAAAGTATTTGAGCTTCAGCTTCAGTATCTGGCCTTCCAGGGAACAGTCAGGGTTGATTTCTTTTAGGATTGACTGATTTGATCTTTTTGCAGTCCAAGGGACTCTCAAGAGTCTTCTCCAGCACCATAGTTCAAAAGAATCTATTCTTCGGCGCTCGGCCTTCCTTATAGTCCAACTCTCGCAGCCATACATGACTACTGGGAATACCATTGCTTTGACCATGCGGACTTTTGTTGGCAGGGTGATGTCTCTACTTTTTATCATGCTGTTTAGGTTCGCCATCGCTTTCCTCCCAAGGAGCAGGCGTCTTTTAATTTCATGGCTGCAGTCACAGTCTGCGGTGATCTTGGATCCCAGGAACGTGAAGTCTGTCACTACTTCCACGACTTCCCCTTCTATTTGCCAAGGAGTGATGGGGCCGGATGTCATGATCTTAGTTTTTTTGATGTTGAGCTTCAAGCCCACTTTTGCACTCTCCTCTTTTACTCTGAGCAAATCCTTGTCGTACTCCTTTTCCTATGCTGAACCAATCAGTTGTTCCGTATCCGGTTCTAACTGTCGCTTCTTGGCCCTTATACAGGTTTCTCAAGAGACATGTGAGGTGGTCTGGTACTCCCATCTCTTTAAGGACCTGCCATAGTTTGTTGTGATCCACACAGTCAAAGGCTTTAGCATAGTCAATGAAGCAGAAGTAGATATTTTTCTGGTACTCTCTTGCTTTCTCCATAATCCAGCGAATGTTGGCAATATGATCTCTCGTTCCTCTACCTCTTCGAAACCCAGCTTGTACTTCTGGTAGTTCTCTATCCACGTACTGTTGAAGCCTAGCTTGTAGGATCTTGAGCATGACCTTGCTAGCGTGTGATATGAGTGCAATTGTGCGATAGTTTGAACATTCCTTGGCGTTGCCCTTCTTTGGGATTGGAATGTATACTGATCTTTTCCAATCCTGTGGCCACTGTTGCGTTTTCCAAATTTGCTGGCAAATGGAGTGCAGCACTTTAACAGCATCATCTTCTAAGACTTTGAATAGCTCAGCTGGAATACCATCACCTCCACTAGCTTTGTTGTTAGTAATGCTTTCTAAGGCCCATTTAACTTCACATTCCAGGATGTCTGGCTCGAGGTCAGTGATTATACCGTCGTGGTTGTCAAGGACATCGAGGTCTTTCTTGTATAGTTCTTCTGTGTATTCTTGCCATCTTTTCCTAATCTCTTCTGCTTCTGTTAGGTCCCTACCGTTTTTGTCCTTTATCATGGCCAGCTTTGCATGGAACGCTCCCTTGATTTCTCCAATTTTCTTGAAGAGATCTCTAGTCCTTCCCATTCTATTGTTTTCTTCTATTACTTTGCACTGTTCATTCAGGAAGGCCTCCTTATCTCTCCTTGCTGTTCTCTGGAAATCTGCGTTCAGTTGGGTAAATCTTTCCTTTTCGCCTTTGCCTTTCGCTTTCCTTCTTTCCTCTGCTATTTGTAAAGCCTCATCAGAAAGCCATTTTGCTTTCTTGCATTTCTTTTTCTTTGGTATGGTGGTGATTGCTGCCTCCTGTACAATGTCACGAACCTCCGTCCATAGTTCTTCAGGCACTCTATCTATCAAATCCAGACCCTTGAATCTATTCTTCACCTCTACTGTATATTCATCAGGGATGCGATCTAGGTCAAACCTGAATGGCCTCGTGGTTTTCCCAATTTTCTTCAGTTTAAGTCTGAATTTTGCAATGAGTAGCTCATGATCTGAACCACAGTCAGCTCCAGGTCTTGTTTTTACTGACTGGATAGAGCTTCTCCATCTTTGACTGCAAATTATATAGTCAATCTGATTTCGGTGTTGCCCATCTGGTGATGTCCATGTGTAGAGTCGCCTCTTAGGTTGTTGGAAAAGGGTGTTCGCTATGACCAGTGTGTTCTCTTGACAAAACTCTGTTAACCTTTGCCCTGCTTCATTTTGCTTTCCAAGGCCAAACTTGTCTGTTATTCCAGTTACCTTTTGACTTCCTACTTTAGCATTCCAGTCCCCTATGATGATGAGGACATCATTTTTTGGTGTTAGTTCTAGGAGGTGTTGTAGGTCTTCATAGAACCGGTCCACTTCAGCCTCTTCTGCATCAGTGGTTGGGGCATAGACTTGGATTACTGTGATGTTGAATGGTTTGCCTTGGAATTGGACAGAAATCATTCTGTCATTTTTGAGATTGTATCCCAGTACTGACTTTTGCACTCTCTTGCTGACTATAAAGGCCACACCATTTTTTCTACGAGATTCCTGGCCACAGATATAATGGTCTTCTGAGTTAAATTCGCCCATTCCTGTTCACTTTAGTTCACTGATTCCTAGGATATCGATGTTCAGTCTTGCCATCTCATTTTTGACCACGTCAAGCTTACCTTGATTCATAGATCTTACATTCCAGGTTCCTATGTAGTATTGTTCTTTGCAGCATCGGAGTTTCCTTTCACCATCAGACACATCCACAACTGAGTGTCCTTTCGGCTTTGGCCCAGCCGCTTCACTCTTTCTGGGGTTACTTGTACTTGCCCTCTGCTCTTCCTCAGTAGCATATTGGACACCTTCTGACCTGAAGGGCTCATCTTCCGGCGTCATATCTTTTAGCCTTTTGATACTGTCCATGGGGTTTTCTTGGCAAAAAATACTGAAGTGGGTTGCCATTTCCTTCTCCAGGGAGATCACTCTTGGTCTGAGTTCTCTGGTGTGGCCTGTCCGTCTTGGGTGGCCCTTCACGGCATAGCCCACAGCTTCATTGAACTGCGCAAGCCCCCTCGCCACGACAAGGCAGTGATCCATTAGGGGGATTAGTGTTTAGGTTAAAACTTATATTTGCTTGTTCTATTACAAAACGTTTCCCCAGGAGCTTCCGAAACTGTTGTGGGGAAATATACATATGTTTGTATGTATATGTTTAGGTTAAAACTTATATTTGCTTGTTCTATTACAAAACGTTTCCCCAGGAGCTTCCGAAACTGTTGTGGGGAAATATACATAAAGCAGTGGAGAGGAGCTATCGTCAAACAAAACAATATCATTGTTAAAGCCGCCATCAAAAGCACCTGACCATTTCCTAAATTGGTCAGTGTTAAGGAAAGGCCATCCAGGGACAGTGTACCCTGTCCCTAAAGGCAGTGAGAGGCAGGAGCTACAGCCACATGACAAAGCAGCAGCTTTTTATGAAGTCCCTTGATTCAATCCCTGGTGAGGGCATTTTGCAAAAGTTACTGGCAACATTGTGCAAGAAAAGACCAAATACCATAAGTAACATTTCCTTTATTCATTTTTTTACATGCTTGTTTTTTAGGGGTGACAAATTCCTCCTTTCAAAGGACCTGGGAATATTTCTAAACCAGATCTGGTTATATGTGCATGAGTTGAAGGTGCTAAAAGCCAGGAAAATGGGGCAGGTGCAGAGAGAGACCTATAAAATAGACAACCACATTTGACAAGAATAAAAGATGGGGGCTGAGTGGGTGCCAAATTTAAAAATTAGGGGCACCTGGTAGGTGGTGTCCTCATAACCACATTGAGGATTCTCATGTCTATCAGTTTAGAGAAATCCTCTTTGGCACAAATAAAGTATCTCTTACAGTGGAGTGGTGCTCCTATGGACCTCAACCTCGTGTCCATGAAGTTGACCACATTGATCAGTACAATCTCAACTGTAAGCTGACCTATAATCTTCAAAGGATATACAAGGAAAGGGGGTGAGGAGGTGCAGAAAAATGTCATGGCCTCAACTGTGTTTCCTTAATCTTCAAGATTCAATCCCCTACTGACTGCAATTTACAAAAAGGATCCCACACTTCATTTCAAAGTTCTGACAATAGTGTGGGAAACAGACCAATAATCATAATTACCAATTCATAGTGTTATGTCCTTCATATTTCTTTTTAGCCTCAACCACCTGAGTTTCCTCCACCACCACCTGTGAGTATTTCTAGATCACGGCTAGTTAAGTAAACATGGGCATGAGTTCAAGGTACATGAAGGAAGAAAAAGATTTGGGTTACTATTAGAGGGCGGATTTGTATTAGGGTGAGAGACTGATGGACAGCTATGTATTCAATGCTAGGTTCCATAGTCACTGGATAGAATGAAGTCTTGGATAGAATGGTATAGGCTGAGTAAAGGAGGAAAGTGGGAGAGGGAGAGATGATGGAATGATAACCTTTGGCATGACGTTATTTGTGGGGTCTGGTCTCTGTCAGTTAAAAAAATAGAGCCAACAAGTGATCCAATGTGTAGCAAGAGGTAGATCAGTGTAATTAGGCACTACTGCCAAGTTGCCACCAAGTAGACTTTCCTAAAGGGCTTCTCGCACTGATCTGGTAAAGAGCCTTTCAATTATCAGTGGTGCTTGAAGTCTTCCGGTCACAATAAGTGACTAGCACACAGACAGTAGTTAAGAAATTCTTTTAGGAGGGTGGGAAAGGGGATCTCCTCTGTTGAAGCTTGAAAGAGCTGAGCTGTTGTGATCATTGGGGCTTTGCCTGCAAGGGGAGAGCCAGAAAATTGCTTGCAAGCTTTTGACATTAATGTGTTTGCTGATTGCATCACTGGCCACTTTCTTCTTCATTTTGGAAATGGTGAGAAACTCATGTCTATGAGTTTAGAAAAATCATCTTTGGCAGAAAAGAAGTATTTTTAACATTGTAAGTGGAGTGGTGCTCCTACAGACCTCTACCTATTGGTCATGAGACTGTTTAAAAAAAATAAGGAGACCACATTGATCAGTTGAATTCCAACTCTCAGCAGGCTTATGGTCTTCAGAAGATATAAAAAGAAAGAATGAGATGAAATGCTGAAAAATCTCTTGGCCTCAACTTTGTTTCCTTAATCTTCAATATGCAATTCCCTACTGACTACAGTTTGCAAAAGGATCCCACACTTCATTTCAAAGTTCTGATAAAAGTGTGGGAAACAGTCCAATAATTATAATTACCAATTCATGTTATGTTTGTTATATTTCTTTTTAGCCCCAAGGACTTCCTCCACCTGTCAGTATTTCTAGATCAAGGCCAGTTCAAAGTACATGAAGGGAGAAAATGATTTGGATTACTATCAGGGGGCGGATTTGTATTAGGGTGAGAGACTGATGGACAGCTATGTTTTCAATGCTAGGTTCCATAGTCACTAGATCCTGGATAGAATGAAGTCTTGGATAGAATGGTATAGGCTGAGTAAAGGGGGAAAGTGGGAGAGGAAGAGATGATGGAATGATATCTTTGGCATGACGTACCTCTTCCTAGTGATCATGAGACTGATTTTTTTTTGAGAGAGAGAGAGACCACATCGACCAGTTGACTCTTCAAAAGATATAAAAGGAAAAGATGAATGAGATGCTGGAAAATTCATGTCCTCAACTTTGTTTCCTTAATCTTCAAGATTCAGTCCCCTACTGACTGTAGTTTACAAAAGGATCCCACACTTCATTTCAAAGTTCTGATAATACTGTGGGAAAGAAACCAATAATCATAATTACCAATTCAAATTATGTTTGTCATATTTCTTTTTAGCCCCGTGAACATCTTCCTCCATTTCCACGTCCACCTCCACCTGTGAGTATTTCTAGATCAGGGCTGGTTAAATAAAAATAGACATGAGTTCAAGGTACATGAAGGAAGAAAAAGTTTTGGGTTGTTATTATTAGGGTCAGGATTTGTATTATGGTGAGAGATCGATGGAGAGATATGTATACAATGCTAGGTTGCATAGCTGTTGGACATTGAAGTTTTTGGATAGAATGGTATACTCTAAGACTGAGCAGAGGGGGAAGGTGGGAGAAGAAGAGGAGAAGATGGGATGATTACTTTTGGCATTACATGGTTTTTTTGGTGATCTCTGGTGTCTGTCAATAAAAAATAGAGCAAAACAAATTATCCAATGTGCAGCATGAGGTAGATCAGTGTAATTAGGCACTACTGCCAAGTGGCCAACAAGTTTTTGTTGTTGTTCAGTCGCACAGTCGAGTCTGACTCTTTGCGACCCCATGGACCAGGTCACGCCAGGCCCTCCTGTCTTCCACCGTCCTCTGAAGTTTGCTCAATTTCATGTTTGTTGCATCTATGACACTGTCTAACCATCTCATCCTTTGCCGTCCCCATCTTCTTTGACCTTCAATCTTTCCCAGCATCAGGGTCTTCTCCAGTGAGTGCTCCCTTCTCATTTGGTGGCCAAAGTATTTGAGCTTCAGTTTCATTATCTGGCCTTCCAGGGAACAGTCAGGGTTGATTTCTTTTAGGATTGACTGATTTGATCTTCTTGCAGTCCATAACCTTTCCTAAAGGGCTTCTTGCACCGATCAGTTAGAAAGCTTCTCAGTTTTCAGTGGTTCTTGAAGTTATCAGGTCACAATAAGTGACTAGCATGAAGACAATAGTTAAGGTGAATGGGTTAGGAGGGGGAAAATGTATCTCCTCTGTTGAAGTTAGAAAGTGCTGAGCTGTTGTGACTATTTGGGATTCTACTACAAAGAGGAGAGGAGGAGGAGAAGAGGAAGAGGAGGAGGAGGGTGTGAGATTGGATTTACACCTCTCCCTTCACTTAGAGTCTCAGAACAGCTTACAAACTCCTTTCCCTTCCCCTCCCCACAACAGACACCCTGTGAGGTAGGTGGGGCTAAGAGAGCTCTGACAAAAACTGCTGTTTTCAAGAACACCTCTGACAGAACTATGGCTTGCCCAAGGTCATCCAGCAGCTGCAAGTGGAGAAGTGGGGAATCAAACCCAGTTCTCCCAGATTAGAGTCCACGCACTAAACCACTACATCAAACTGGCTCACCAGAGAATTGTTTGCAAGCTTTTGACATGAATGTGTTTGCTGGTTGCATCACTGGCCACTTTCTTCTCTATTTTGAAGAGGGTGAGAAGCATTAGGAGCAGGAGGAAAAACGGGGCCATAACTGAATCAGGCTAATGTCCAGTTTAATTCTTCCTCTATAGAATCTTTGAACACACTCCTTTGCTTCCTTAAGTGTAAGCGAACACAAGAAACATGAGGTATTGCTGGTTCTCTCCTAAATGGCAAACGAAGGAACCCCTCTTTTCTCTACCCAGAGGAGTCACAAAGTGTCTTCCTATCACCTTCCCTTCCTCTCCCCACAACAGTCACCTTGTGAGGTAGTTGGTGATGAGTGAGTTCTGAGACAACTGGGACTGTCCTAAGGTCACCCAGTATTTCTAAAACAGTTCTGGTTATATGTAAGTTGAAGGTGCTAAAAGCCAGGAAAATTGGATGGGTGTAGAGAGAGACTTATAAAATAGACCGCCTGTTCCACATTTGATAAGAATTAAGACTGGGGCTGAGTGGATGCCAAATTTAAAGTCTAGGGGCACTTGGTAGATGGTGTCCTCAGAGTTATCATAACCACATTGAGGGTTCTCATATCTATCAGTCTGAAAAAAAAATCCTCTTTGGTAGAAAAGAAGTGCTTCAATATGTTATACTTTTAATATTGTAAGTGGAGTGGTGCTCCTATGAACCTCTACCTAGTGTCCATGAGGCTTTTTAGCACGATAGACCTCATCTTCATCTACCTCCACCTGTGAGTATTTCTAAATCAGGGCCAGTTAAATAAACATAATGGTTTCAAGGTACATGAAGGGAGAAATATGTTTGGGTTACTATTAGGGTAGAGGATACTTATTAGGGTGAGAGTTTGATGGACAGCTAGGTATACAATGCTAAGTTTCATAGTCATTGAATCCTGAAGTTTTGGATAGAACGGTATAGGCTAAGACTGAGTGTAGGAGGAAAGTGGGACAGGGAGTGGAGAAGATGGAATGATAACCTTTGCTATGACATTGTTTTTGTGAGCTCTGATCTCTGTCAATAAAAAAAAAATAGAGCAAAACAAGTGATCCAAAAGGTAGCATGAGGCAGATCAGTGTAATTAGGCATGACTGCAAAGTGACCACCAAGTAGCATTTCCTAAATGGCTTCTCACACCTATCAGTCAGAGAGCTTCTCAATTATCAGGGGTACTTGAAGTCTTCAGGTCACAATAAGTGGCTAGGAGGAGGACAGTAGTTGAGAGAGTCTGTTAGGACAGGGGTGGAAGGGGATCTCCTCTATTGAAGTTTGAAAGAGCTGAGCTGCTATGATTATCTGGGCTTTCAATGCAAAGAGGAGAACCAGAGAACTGTTGCAAGCTTTTGACATGAATGTGTTTGCTGGTTGTATCAATGGACACTTTCTTCTTTGTTTTGGAGATGATGAGAAGCCTTAGGAGCAGGAAGAAAAAGGTGGCCATAACTGAATCAGGCTGGCGTCTAGTTTCATTCTGCCTCTAGTCTTTGAATACACTATTTTGTTTCCTTCATTTTAAGTGAACACATGAAATATGGGGTAATGCTGTTCTCTCCTGCCCAGCAAAGTAAGAAACCGATCAAGGGGACACTTCTGCAGTGCAACCAAAAACCCCTCAAATCACATCCTTTTAAACCCATTCAGTATAATGGTGCCTTAAATAACAAGCCATGCCATTCTGCTTTTATTTAAATAATTTTTAATTGTTATTATCATTCATTTTCCAATTTACCCTTTACTGTCTTTTTGGGAAAAGGTACCCAAGAGCCTCCAAATATAGGGGAGGGGGGTTGCAATATACTTCAAGGCAATAACAGTGGCCATTTTATCAAACACTATAATTACAGTCTCCATCAACAGGAGCTCACTGTTTTCTGAATTAGTGATATATTTTTTTATTTATATTTTATTTATTTATTATATTTGTACCCCGCCCATCCCGCAAGCGGGCTCAGGGCGGCTAACATTGCGGTACTTTAAGGAAAGGAAAGACAGGAACAATGTGACCCAGGCCCGTAGCTACTGCGGGGTCCATGGGGCCCACCCCCCACAGTTTTTATGGGTCCCTCCCCCAATCCTCAGCTCCCCCTCCCCCGGCCCCCTTTTTTTGTTCTCCTGTGCCCCACGTTGACTCTAAAAGGTTCAGGCAGCGGTGGGAATTAAATGGCAATTATTTGGCTTCTCACTCTGCTGATTTCTCCTTTCTGGGCTGGTGCAGCAGCTGCTCTCCAGACCAGTTACGAGGTCTCTGCAGGAAGAGACAGGGCGGCAAGTAGCTTTGCCTTGCCTCGCTTTGTATGCAGTTATGGAATTTCCATGTAGGGGCCCGAGAATGAGCTGGAAAGCCACAGTAAGGTGTCCACACTGCGGGAGGTCACGACGCTGGCATATATCTTGTCATCTGACCGGAGAGAGGAAAGACTTTGCTTGTGGCTGGGGCGAGGCCATGGCTGCCCGCCTGTCAAGCGAAAATGAAGACAGGGGACTGACACCAAGAAAGCCGGTGTGGTGCCCCGGAAGGAGTCCAGCCCACAGGGCTGTGGGGAGGGGAGACGGCTGGTTTGCGAGCAGCTCAGTCAGCCCCTCTGTGGCCCTTTGTTCACTCCCTCCTGCAGCCACTGCCCAGAGAGGTCCGCCCACTGCCCCCTCCCCTTCCCCAGCCCCCCCAGGGATCGTGCCAGGAAAATACTGCCCCCCAAGCAAAAAGTTGTGAGGTACGGGGCTGGTGTGACCCCCCCTTCCTAATACTATTTGGAGGAGAGACTACGGAATGCAACAGCCCCAGATGTCTATTCAATCCTTCATCATTCCACTTTCCAAAGAAACATCTAGTGTTTCAACCAGTGGAAAGCAGAGGAAGAAGAGTCGGTTTTTATACCCCTCTTTGCCCTCTGGAGTTGCAAAGTGGCTTACTATCACCTCCCCTTCCTCTTCCCACGACAATCACCTTGTGAGGTAGGTGGGTCTGAGAGAATTCTGAGAGAACTTTGGCTGGCCCAAGGTCACCCAGTATTTCTAAACTAGGTCTGGCTATATATGTATGAGCTGAAGTTGCTAAAAGCCAGGGAAATGGGGTGGATGTAGAGAGACACCTATAAAATAGAGAGCTTCTTCAACATTTTACAAAAATGAAAGACTGGGGCTGAGTGGATGCCAAATTTAAAGGTTAGGGGTGCTTGGAAGGTGGGGTCCTTAGAATTGTTATAACCACATTGAGGGTTCTCATGCCTATCAGTTTAGAAAAGTCCTCTTTGGTACAAAAGAAGTACTTCTATGAGTGGAGTGGTGCTCTTATGGACCTCTGCCTAGTGGTCATGAAGCTGACTATTTAAAAAAAAAAAAGAAGAGGAGACCACATTGATCAGTTACATCCCAACTGTCAGCTGGCTTATGATCTGCAAAGGGTATAAAAGGAAAGGAGGAGATGAGCTGCAGAACAATGTAATGACCAACAATCATGATTACCAGTTCATATTGTTATGTCCTTCATATTTCTTTTTAGCCCCATGTACATCATCATCTTCCTCCACCTGTGAGTATTTCTTGATACTTACTATCGCTTTTCCTCCCTCTACCTCTACCTCTACCTAGTGGTCATGAAGCTGACTATTTATTTTTTTTAAAAAAAGAGGAGACCACATTGATCAGTTACATCCCAACTGTCAGCTGGCTTATGATCTGCAAAGGGTATAAAAGGAAAGGAGGAGAGGAGCTGCAGAACAATGTAATGACCAACAATCATGATTACCAGTTCATATTGTTATGTCCTTCATTTTTCTTTTTAGCCCCATGTACATCATCATCTTTCTCCACCTGTGAGTATTTCTTGATACTTACTATCGCCTTTCCTTCCTCTCCCCACAGCAGTCACCTTGTGAGGTAGATGTGGCTGAGAGAATTATGGGAGAACTATGACTGGCCCAAGGTCACCCAGTATTTCTAAACCAGGTCTGATTATATATATATGCATTAGTTGATGATGCTAAAAGCCTGGAAAATGGGGTGGGTGTAGAGTGAGACCTATAAAATAGACTTCTGCTTCCACCTTTGACAAAAATGAAAGACAGGCTGAGTGGATGCCAAATTTAAGGGTTATGGGAATTTGGAAGGTGGTGTCCTCAGAGTTATCATAACCACACTGAGGGTTACTCACGTCTATCAGTTTAGAAAAGTCCTCTTTTCTACAAAAGAAGTACTTCTATATGTGGAGTGGTACTCCTATGGACCTCTACCTAGAGGACATGAGGCTGACTTTAAAAAAAAAGAAAAAAGGAGACCACATTGATTAGTTGCATCCAAATTGTCAGCTGGCTTATGATCTTCAAAGGATATAAAAGGAAAGGAGAAGAACGATGTCATGGCCTCAACTTTGTATCCTTAATTTTCAAGATTCAATCCCCTAGCGACTGCAGTTTACAAAAGGATCCCACACTTCATCTCAAAGTTCTGACAATAGTGTGGGGAACAGACCAATAACCATAATTACCAATTCACATTGTAATGTCCTTCATATTTCTTTTTAGCCTCAAGGACTTCCTCCACCTCCACCTCCACCTCAAGTTGTGAGTATTTCTAGATCAGAGCCAGTTCAAAGTACATGAAGGGGGAGCCAAAGCAATAGGGACAAACGAGTGGCAAAAATGACAGTGTGGAAGTGGCCAGTGACTGCAGAATGGTACAGCACCAGATTTCTATGCACAAATCTCTAGATTCAATCCCTTATAACATACTTTCGAAAGAAACCATCTTGTGTTTCAACCTCTGGAACCTAGAAGAAGAAGTGGAGTTGGTTTTTATACTCCCCTTTTTTCTACTGTAAGAAATCTCAAAGTGGCTTACCATTGCCTTGCCTTCCTCTCCGCATAAGAGTCACCTTGTGGGGTAGGTGGAGCTGAGAGAGTTCTGAGAGGACTGTGACTGGCCCAAGGTCACCCAGCAAGTTTCATGTGGAGAAGAAGTGGGGAAACAAGCCCAGCTCTCCAGATTAGAGTCTGCTGCTCTTAACCACTACACGATGCTGGGTCTCTGACAATACTGTGCAAAACTCATCGTTGACATGTCATTAAAACATCAACACATAAAACTGCCTTATACTGAATTAGACCCTGAGTTCATTAAATGGGTATTCAGTAATAGCTACTATAGTCAATGGAGCCTGCTACGTTAGATGGAATGGCAAGGTCATTGATGAATGTTTTTCATGCCTGTTTTTAGGAACCACCACCACAGTTAGGGACTTGGGTGGATGTAGAGGAAGATCTATAGAATGGTGTGTTCCTTAGGTTCCTCTGTTTGGAAAGTGGAATCATCACCATTACTACTACCCTATTGCAATTAGAGCCAGTATGAGTTGCGGCTCCTCATAAACCAATTCAGCCAAATACTTAAGAAAAGGAAAGCTCCTAAAGTGGTCACCTGCCTCCTAAAGCAGGAAGTGATGAGCTCTTTGGCAACCTGTCAGCTTCTTCTGTGGGGATTATAACACAGATCAGTCAAAGGTATCTCATTTTTCAGTGTGAATTGAAGTATTTGAATTAATACAGATTTTACATTCTCTTGTTGATAACTGTGTCAGGGGAAAGTAAGAAACTATTGGGGTGGGCTAATACAGACAAATCAGCACAACAAAGCAGCAAATTATCATATGAGACCCTTTTACTATTAGAACCAGCAGGATCTGTGGCTCAAGTCAAATTAGTTGAGTACTTAAGGGAAGGAAAACAAGGAAAGAGGTCACCTGACTGCTAAAGGTAGGAAGTGGTAGGAGCTTTGGGGCAGCCTGACTGCCTTTTCCAGAGGGGTTCTCACATTAATCAGCATATTCCGTCCCTACTGAGAGCCGTGACAAGTCTTATATGTGTGTAACTGCTCCATGTTTTTAAGAAGAGGATGTTGCCCTTGAAAGACCATCTGTGAGTGTTTCTATATCAGGGAATGTGAAGCACATGCAAGGACATGTTGAAAAATACAAGGACCAAGATGGGCACAAACCTGGAAAATGTGGTTCAGATCAGTTCATGGTTAAGCAAACAAAGTCATGTGGTTTGTGTCCCTGCAAATCACATTGAAAGGGACCACAGTCCCTTTAAACAGGGTTTGCAGAAAGCCTGAAAAACAGCCACACAGCAGGGAGGCGTTCCCCACTGGGCTGCTCTTTCAGGCTGTTCTTCCTCAGTCCCTGTTTTTATGAACCACCACCACTAGGAACTGGGGTGGATATGAGGGAGACCTATAGAATGGTGTGTTCATTAGGTTGCCTCTACAACATTTGACAAAAAAGAATAAACTGGGGCTGAGTGGGTGCCAAAATCCGACAGGATGTTGGGGAATTGGAAACTGGAATCACAACCATTACTATTACCATATAGAAGGTTTTATCTTTAGTGAATTCCTGTTTGGGTCAAAAGAAGTACTTGATTGTGTGTGTGTGTGTGTGTGTGTGTATCCTATTAGTCACCTGGATAGTAATCCCCTGCTGTGGTTATTGGAACATAATTGTCCAGGGTTCAGTGGAGGTAGAAAGTGGAGAAAGTAAATGAAGTCCATTCTCTTGTTGATAATGACATTGGTTAAGAAATCAAACTTGACAGGTAATTGGACATTTGGAAAGTGGAATTATAACCATTACTATCGCTAAAAGTTAAAAGGACTGCAGAAGAAAATGCAAAAAACCCTCAAAGTTGTCATAACAGACATAATATCAATGTCACTATTATTCTATAACCATCAGCTGAAAAATGTGCCAGAGAAGAGTTAGAAACCATTGGAAGGGGACTAATGCAGACAAATCAATATTATGAAAAAGGAAATGATCAAATTAAACCCTATCACAATTAGAAACAGCATCATGAGTGAAATTCATTAAATGCCCAAGGAAAGGGAAAATAGGAAAGCAGTAAGCTGCCTCCTAAAGGCAGGAAGTAGTGGGTGCACTTTGGAAGCAATGCAGCAAAAAGGCATGGCCTCAGCTTTATATCCAGTGTTAAAGATTCTGTCCCAAAGAAAAGACATTCCATCCTTGATCTAGAGTATATCTGTTTCAAGTATGAGCTCAGGGTATGAGTCAAGAAAAGGTTAGGGTTCCTTTTAGGGTAGGGATTATTATTCGGGTGAGGGTTAAGGATAGAAGAACAGCTATACAGTAATAGCTTCCATAGTCAATGGAGCCTGCCGCCTTAGATGAAATGGCATAGTCATTATCTTGATTAACAGCTCATATACTCATGTTCTTCAAATCTCTTTTTAGCCACCACAAGAACCTGAAACTGTGAGTATATCTGTTTCAAGTATGAGCTCAGGGTATGAGTCAAGAAAAGGTTAGGGTTCCTTTTAGGGTAGGGATTATTATTCGGGTGAGGGTTAAGGATAGAAGAACAGCTATACAATAATAGCTTCCATAGTCAATGGAGCCTGCCGCCTTAAATGGAATGGCATAGTCATTCACACGTTTTTCATGCTGTTTTCAGGAACCACCACCACCACCAGGAACTGGGATGGATGTAGCGGGAGATCAGTAGAATAGTGTGTCCCTGAGGTTGCCTCTTCCACATCTGACAAAAAAGAATAGACTGGGGTTGATTGGATGCCAAATTTGAAAGTTACTGGGATTTGCAAAGTGGAATAATAACCATTACCATTTCCATACTGAGGTTTTTATCAGTTTAGAGAAATCCTATTTGGGTCAAAAGAAGAACTTGATCACCTTATATATAATCACCAATACAAGATATATAAACACCAATTCAATAATTGATAATTAAAGAGGGGCATCTTGAATAAGTCTGCCCTACCACAGGAGGGTGTGTGGCTGCTAACAACTTGACTACTAAAGGCAGGAAGTAGTAGGAGCTCTTTGGCAACCTGGCTGCCTTTTCCACAGGGGTTCTCACCTTGATCTGTTGGACAGCCTCTCATTTATCAGTGGAACCTCAAGTTTCCTGGTCACGATAAGTGACTTTTGGAAGGACACATATCAGATGAATCTCTTCCTTTGGAAAAAAAGGGAAACCCTTGGACATATTAAGAAAGAGTTGGTGTGTTATGCTGTAGAAGCCTCCAAACCTATAGGAGGAAATGTAGATAAATCAAGATAATTAAAGGTGGCGAATTTGCAAACAAAACAGTATTGAACTGACATTAGCAGTTGCTCACCGTCCCACCCAAATCTGCTTAGGCTGGGCAGAAACTCTTGGGAGGGACTCTAGCAAAATTTGAGAGCACCATCTCTCTATGACTCAGGTAGCATATTCAGTCCCTACTGAGAGCAGTTTACCGAAGGATCCCGGGCATTGTCTCAAACCGCTGAGAGCTACTGAAACAACAGCATAAAACAGATCAAGGATCATAGCTAACCATTCTTATAACAATTTTTATCTGCTCCATGCTCGAATGCATAAATTTAGGAACCTGTGAGTATTTCTAAATCCTTGTACATACAGGATGTGCTGAAAATACAAGAACAAGAATCAGGTGGAGAGGCAGAAGGGGGAAACAGAGTACTTTGTCAGATAGTAGGATTCTGCTGTGGTTACTGAAATGTAATACCCTGGGGCTTAGTTGAGGTTGAAATCTGAGAGGTGAAAAATGAAGCCCGCATTTTAATGACAATGACAGTTAAGCAATCAAAGTTGTCATAAAATACACAATTTCCATGCTGTTATTTATTATTCTTAGCGTTTATGTTTGTACTGATTTGGCATCTGCCAGAGGAGAGTAAGAAACCATTGAGGAGGGAGGAGGGAGAAGGGATGGGCACAAACAGGGAAATGTGGTGCAGGTTAGTTTGTAGTTTGTGGCTGAACCATGAACCAAACCAGTTCATGTGGTCTGTGACCCTGCAACTCCCATTGAAAGGGACCACAGTCCCATTAAATGGGGTTTGCAGAAAGCCCGAAAAACAACTGCACAGCAGGGAGGTGCTACCCACCAGGCAGCTCTTTTAGGCTGTTCTTCTGCAGTCCCTTTTAAAATTTAAAGGGACTGCAGAAGCAAGCATGAAAAACTATGATTGCTTAACCAAGAGGGGAATGTGGGTATAAATGTGGGAAACATTGGGGAGGGGGCATAACTGGAATTCCAGAAATGTAATCTGCCCCCAACTTGGAGAGATTCTAGAGGAGCAGTTAGCAGGGTGAGCTTCCCTGTGCATTAGGTGTGTATAGCTTGTAGGGGGTCCGTTCTATACACTTTTGAACATGTGCCTGACATTTCCCTCAAAAGCACTTTCCTGGCCTGACATTATTCCTGTTGGGTTTGCACTGCCACAGTGGCACTGGTTCTGCTGGGCACATTGCACTGGTTCTACTGGGCTTGCAAAAATGCCCCCCTACCTTCACTTTCTACTGCAGAGTTTCTTGAGGACTTTGATTCTGCTTGCTTCTATTGCCTTTGCTTGTTTTGCTGTTGTCATTCCCCCCACCTCCACTGGAAACACTGGAGAAAAGGGGCACCTTCTTTGGAGGGCTGTACTTCAGACCCCATAAATCCTTACTAACCTTGGAGGGCCGTAGAGTACAGCCAGCCAGAGATTTCCTGCACGTTTGGTGTCTCTAGCTTGCGCAGGATCCACTCTACATGAAAAAGTGCATTTGACCCCGTTATCCTTCATATTTGCATGATAATTTAGCAGAATGAAAACTGAAATATTCTCATTTCTGCATTTTAGGGCGGTGATCAGTAAGCTAATGCTGAGCCAGAGGTGAGTATTTCTATGTCATTATTCTTCTCCAAGACACAGAACAAATCCTGAGTTCCCCTCGGCTTCTTCAACAAGAGATGCCTCCAGAAACTCACATGGCATCATGTTTGAATCAGGAGGCTGCGTCCACATGCAAACCACCACCTTCCTTCATCATGGGAAGATGATTGGCTCTGAACTTACTCACATGAATCCTACCCCATCCTACCTCTCCACTGAGCAAAGGATGAACTCTTCTTCCAGCCTCAGGAGTTTTCCATTAGAGGCAGAGCCTTTCAAGTTTGAGGAAGTCTCCTTAGGCTGGAGAGAGACTTCTGGGAGGATAGTTGGATCTACCACACTGTCATTTTGTAATGCAAAAGTTTCCATGGCAGTCATTTTCTCTTTTGTTCAACTCCAGCCCCGGTCGCACGGGAGGTTTTGGGCCAGAAGAGGGACGGATCGGGGGCGCAGCAAATGGGCGCGATCTCACTGCAACATCTGGGATTCGGCGCGCACCCGTCCCTGATCCGTCCCTTTAGGCCTAAAATGCGCACTAAAAATAAACCTAGTAAAACCCATCCGTGGCTTCCCCCCCGGCATCTGAGCATGCCCGGGAGCAACTGCGCGGCGGCTCAGGGGGTCTGTGTGATCCCGCCGCCACGTGTCTCTTTTGGTGTGGCTTTCAAAAGCCGCACTTTGCCTGCAGCAATTCCCCCCCCCCACCGTGTGGCAGGGGCCTCCCATGGCAGACATTTTGTGGTGCTTCTATTAATCTCTCAAAACAAAAATGAGTGTAGGAGTAACATACCTGCAGACCTCTGGAGTAATAGGCAACGGTGAGGAGGAAGGGGACATGACACAACCCAGCAAATTAAATCATTTCCAAGTTCATTTTTTCCCAATAAAAGAAGAAAGCATGTGCTCTGATATAAATGGAATTTTAAGGCACTTCGCTTTATCAGTGTCTTCCCCCTATTCTGTGGCAAACTGGTTATCTTTTTTTTTAACTAAAATTTTTAGTTCTGTCTCCTTGGGATGCTTGTCCTAACAGTTATTCTTTCCTCTTTAAATCAATTTTTTAAAAGGTGCCTAATTGACTATGTTGGAACATGGCAACGAGGATGGAACACAATGACGACGTCTTGCTGCTCTAATGCTTTCTGCGCTGTCTCTTTAACCAAATCAAATGGAAATGGAAAACCACCAATCACAGTAGCACAATTTAGACAGATTCAAGAACACTCACTGATTTCGTTTCCTGTATAACAAAAAAGGCTGAGGACAAAAACAACTGTCCTGCTACTCCCTAGGAGAATGTCAGAAGCTTTGCGAAAATTAAAAAAAAATGCAACTGCACTAAAATGGTGTTTGTGATTGTATTAATTTCCTAAGTAGGGCATCTTATTGTCAGTTTGGATCAGCAAGAGACTCATTACTCCCAATGCTCCCTCTAAGCTGTGGAGTCTTGTGACCAAAAATTCTACTTTGTGAGCTACTGGCATTAAAGTTCTGAGTGTGCAATTTGGCTACTGTCTAAATTAGTTTGCTCTGGAGCCATCCTTCCTGAGCAAAGACAACAATGTGTGAGTCGGAGGCTAAAAAACTGTGAGCTAGCTCACACTGACTCAGCTTAGAGGGAACACTGGTTACTCCGTATTTGAACAGAGGAGGATTCCCCCCCCCCAGCTCCTCAGATTAGCTGTTAGAGGGAGTGTTTTTCACCTGCTTCATGCTATCCCCACGGTTATGTCACGACTAGTAAATACAGTGAGTTGTTTGAGCAGGCAGCAACCATTGGAAAGTACCATGAAGCATCTTAAGGATGAAGGGCCATGCCTAAAATTGCCCATCACTGGCTGAGAAAATTGCCCATCACTGGCTGGTTTGATATTCCAACCTTGCTGCTACCATGCAGATACAGGATGGGTCAGTATCAGAAAGGAGCATCTGCTGGTACCTGAGTTCCAGGAGTGAAAGAAGGTGGGATACAAAGTAGGCTTGCCAACAACCTGGAGGGAAAAATAATGTCTTGCCCCTTTGAAAGAGGCTTAAGGGGGCATGATTTACAGAACCCGCTGGTCCTCGTAGACAAAGACTCGGTATACTTATTCCTTCTTTGGAGCCACCTCCTGCCAATCAAAGAAAAACAGAGACGCACAAGCCATCTAGACAAATTCCACAATAGCTACTGATTTTGTTGTCTTTTAAACAACAACTTAAGAAAGCTGCAGTCAATCAGATGGCAGTGCTTTGAAGAAATGAAAGAAATGAAAGAAAATTGCAACTGTACTAAAAATGGGTTGTGGGATTTCACTAATGGTCCAAGGCAAACATAATATTTTCATAACTGGTAGAACAATGTTAGTTAACTTCTGCTGGGTTTTTTTAAAAAAAGAAAGCCTGCATTTGGCATCCCCAACCTCCTCTGAGCCTGCAGTATAATTTTGGCAACTTTTTATCTATAGCCCACATGCATATAAGGGCCAAAAGATGCAAGCCATCAGTGTCATCCCCAGTGCCAGTCACTTGAGGAACTGATACCTAGCACCTAGAGAGGTCCTTCCAGAGGCCATTGGACCAGCCACTTTGCATCTTTTTATTTCGTCTCTTTATCCATACTTATCTCAGGATGCTTACCAAAGAAATCAGCTTGAATCCTCCAACCCTCACTAATCCTGGTAACCCATAGTCAGGACCTAATCAGTTTCTCTCTCTCTTTTTAAATTGAAGTTTATTTAATACATTCTGCCAGGGCTTTTTTTTGTAGAAAAAGCCCAGCAGGAATTCATTAGCATAATAGGCCACACCCAAAAGCAGAAACAAATTAGCATATTAGGGCACACCCCCATGCCTTCCCTTGGCTTGTCCGGGCGCCTCCCTGATCCTTCCAGGGGCCCCCCTGGCCCACCTGCCTCGGAGTCACCGGGGGGTCGCTCTCCAGGCCTTCCCTCTGTAGTCACACACGCAGAGGTTTTGGCTGTAGTGGACGTGGCCAACTCTGAAGCCAGCCGGAACTCCATTCCTGTGCATTCCTGCTCAAAAATAGCCCTGCATTCTGCATATATATCACTCCACAACAAAAGGAAAAGAAAAATTAAAAAAATATATTCTGGAGTGTGGAGTAAGCTTTAACACTAAAATTCATAAAAACAGAGACTTATACAATCAAGGGACGTATCAACAGGAAATCCGGGCAGGGAAGGTCAACATTACATCTCAGGTTTGATCAGAAAATTGCCCCCACAGAATATTTTGGAATCTACCCCATACCACAGGAAAAGGACCTCTTCTGCACCCTACTTCCCTGAAGTACCTGGGACCTGCCAACAACAAAAAAAGAAAAAAACTCCACATTCACATACAAACTAAGGGGGGAAAGGAAGAGGCCAGAGCAGTGGACTCACCATCTCAAGTTCATATACATTATCACTCCACAAAAAAAGAAGAAAAGAAAATCGCCTAGTCCGCTAGCAATTCCATGTTCAAATGGCCTCAGGCAGATCAAATTTAAAAGCAGAGAGCTGAGCTGATTGTTCTGGAGATGGCATGATCTGATGCCAAATTGGAAGAGGGAATGCCAGGAGGCAGAATTGTTAGCAGTCAGACCCCTTCTCTCATTGCGGGACACTTTATAGCTAGGACACCATAAACATTTTAATTACATTTTCTCTCACACCCAAGCTGACTGAAAAGGATAACCCTCTTTTGAACTGAAACTTCCACACGTGATTATCGATTTCGTAACCCAGAGAGCAATGCCATTTTTGAGAGAGGTTTGACCAGATCCCCACACTTGCTTTGTGAAATATCCTATAAAGGGCGGATAGCGAGCCAATGCTCCTCGAAGCTGTGAGAGTTTCAAAGGGAGTTTGTCCTCTGTGAAGCTCTCCTTTATGGAACCTAGCAATCAGCACCATGAAGCTGGAAATTACGGAATAAAACAACATGATTTTAAGTGCCAAATTTAAGGAAGAATACATGTGTATCAAAAAAAGGCAAAGCAGGATAATTTTGGCCTGTGTTGTATACATTAGAAGGCAGACTAAAATCATAGAATCATAGAGTTGGAAGGGATCTCCAGGTTCATCTAATCCAACCCCCTGCACAACACAGGAGATTCACAAATACCTCCCCCACACACACACCCAGTGACCCCTGCTCCATGCCCAGAAGATGGATCCCCGGACAAACTGGCCTGGAGAAAAATTGCTTCCTGACCCCAAAGTGGTGGTTAGCATTTCCCTGGGTGTGTAAGAAACTTTCCAGAAAGTGTACCAATTCCATTACCAATTATATGAGATGCAAAAACTTTGAAAGAAGGGGAACAAGGGTTCATCTGTTTGGGAACTTCTCCCTGCCTTTTATCAACATATCTAACCAACCTTCTCTTCCACTCATCTTTCTATTATTCCAAAAATTTCTCACACTATATGGTAAAATGTACACTGAGAATGAGAGAAATCTCCTTTTTGGATTGTCATTGGTAGGTACAGTATTGACGAAGCTGAGAAGTTCAGAAAACTCATCAGTAGAAGACTGTTACAGAAAGTTCCCAGTGAAGTGAATACAAATGGCTCAGAAGCCAAGTAGAATTTCCTGGGTTTGTTGCATTCTTTTTCTCTCTCAGTATTGGAGTAAGAACAGTACAGAATACTACACAACTTCCTATCAATGTATCTGAAAATGAGTCAGGGGAGTGGTGGAGGTGGTCTCAAGACAGCACAACTTAACCATCAGAGCAGCATGGCGACCGGCTCCACATTTGCCTTCCCCCATATGAAGTGGCGTCTTCAGTGTTTTCTTTAAGGGAAAAAGGAGAGCAGGAGACAACAATACAGCACCCAGACCAATGGCACTGCAGAACACCCCCACCCCACTCCACCAACAAAGTGCAGCTAGCTGAGGTGGCAGAGGGTGTGAGTGAATGTGGAGGTGGTCTCAAGACAGCATGACTTACAATCAGAGGAGCCTGGGAACTGGTTCCATATCTCCCTTCCCCTGTACAGCGTGGCATCTTCAGTGGTCCAATCTGCTCCCACCCACCCCCAGCTGTCTTTGTCAATCTTCTTAGTTCAAGATCTTAGTTCAAGATTGTTCCCCCGGTTTTCCAAAAGAAATCCTTTTAGGATGCTGAAATATACCCCCAAAATGCCCATAGATAAAGTATTTTTGAGTATATATTTGACTCAAGAAGATCTGAATGCACACCCTAGTTCGGCATAATTGCAGAAAGCTAGACTAATACATGGACACAGGTGTAACCATGCAGTCAGACTTCACCAACAAGTTTATGAAGCATTCATGAAGCTAATATGGGAGGGTTTCTGATTATGGATGAAAAACATTCATGGAGAAGACATTCTGTACTTGTATGAAATGGTGAACAGCATAAACAACTCTTGTCAAGTTTTATGCATGGTTTTGCTGAAGGAAATCCTTGATAAGCCATCAAGTTTAAGGACTGTGGACCTCTTCGAAGACTTGCATAATTACCTCAGAAAATGGAAGTCTGTCAGCATTCTGGCTATCCTATCTGGATACGGTATAAATTCTTCTGGGCTGCATTAGAGCATCATGGGCCCCGGTCACACAGAGGATTTGCTGCACTAGAGGCACGAATGTCAGGCGGAGTATACGGGCGCAATCACAAGGACACATCTGGCAAGCGTAGCACACCCATCGCCGACCTGTAGCATCCGCCCAAAGATCCAGAGTTAAAAAATACCCGGAAAGCCTACTAGCAAACGATTTGCTACGGGCCGTCGACGGAATACCTACGTGTGATCGCTCAAGTGCGCTCCTCTTGCCACGTTGACACGTGTTGGAAACACGCGCCGACAAACAAAACCCCGATTTGCCGCTGCGGCATCTGATCGTGTTCTGGTGCGTTCAATTGCACCGGCGTGAAAAGCCATGCCTCCCCCCACGTTTTCTGGCCCGTGTGACCGGGGCCATGAGAAGGTGAAGGTGATTCCAACCAATCAAATTGCCTGGAGCAGCCTGTCACTCAAGGCTGTCTGGCTCTGGGAAGAATTAACCCTTCATAGTCCTGTGGTTGTTTGTGAAGCATTGAGAGCTCTCTTATTGGTGGCCAGTACTGCCTGTCGAACTTGGGAGGGACACTGTCGGTGTTTCCAGGGCTGCAGAAGTCCATTACTCCCTTTGTTTTCATGATCAATTGATCATGTCAGTGTGTCTGCCACAGCCAAGACGCCCCACCACAAGGTATATTAACCTCTGAAAACCACATGGAGGGTTGTGGAGGTGAGATCACATGGACCTCAGTTCATGAACCACAACCTGGGTGATTTTACTAGTGAACTTAGAGTCGTGGGAAGGTTCATGACCATCCCTAGTCTTATTTTATACTTCCTCCTCATACATTTGGACACCCTTCACACAGCAGCTCACCCTCCTCAATCACCTGCCAGCGGCTGTCTCCAATTTTTAAAAGGCACACAGGGAAAAAGAATCAGTTTAATATGTTTGAGTAGAAACTTACTACTTAGGGGTTTTCCCATGAATCAAACTAATCTTGTGGTCAGTTCTTGGCCCAAACTTGACACCAGGTGATGCCACTTCTCTGGTTAATGAAGTGATTTGTTTCTGGGCTAGGCAAGAACAACTCTCTCTGATGGAAGATGAGATTGGGATTTGCAATGGGCTTTGGATGAAAGTTCAGGGACAAACACAAAGTTAGAAATCTTAGATTTAGGGCCATTGGTTTCATTTGATTAGAGAACTGCAGCAGACTCTGTCTGACCCCCCTAAAGGGAATAGTGGTTACCACGCCCAGAAGAAAAAAAAAAAAGACAGGTCAGTTTAAATTGCCCTCATATGCAGGGGTCATTTCCTGCAGGAGCACACAGGAGCGGAGCTCCGGCAGTAAAGAGCCCAGGGGGCGGGCACATGCAACAAGCCCCACCCTCTGCTCCCAGCGGCCCTCAGTCAGAGCAGGAAGCAGCCAGGTAAGTTGCAGAGCCCCCACTTGGCCCCCCAGTCCAAAACAGTCCAGTGGCACCTTTAAGACCAAGTTTTATTCAGGTACAAGCTCTCCCTCCTCTGCGAGGGCAGATCTGCATGTCCCCCCCCCCCATAGCTGGCAATCCAAAACAGTCCAGTGGAGCCTGAGCTGTGGGTGTTGCCTTCTGACACACTTCTGGTGATGTCAGGGGGTGTGGCATATGCAAATAAGTTATGCTAATGAGCTCCTGCACCACGTTTTCTACGAAATGACCCCTGCTCATATGAAACAGCATTGAGAAACATGTGGCAAACAGAACCCTTCTGGGCCAATCCTACGACCACCCTCTAATAATCTTGTTCTGCCCTGAAATAACCAGTCATCCTACAGAGCTGCCTAGGAAGAAAGGAGTGTGTGTGAAGCTCTAAGCCAAAGCTGAGGCAAACTCAACAGGAAGTCTAAACCCCTGACCGTCACCCCTCCCATTGCCCAGATGATCAGGAGACATTATTTCCCCACTCTATTTTCTTCTGAATGTGTCAATCGGATGATGGCCAAAGCCCCTCCCTGAGCCTAAATTAGGGCAGGGAATATGCTTTGATGACTTCCCAGGTTCTTTTAGCCTTAAGAGTGTTGTGGGGGACGACCCTTAGCTATATACTTTCTTAAAATCAATAGAAAGAATGGGATATGCTCTATATTAAGATATGGTAGCTGGGGTATATATACAAAAGTAGCCAAATCCAAACAAAACAGACCTCCCAGTAATCACACAACAAAGAAAGCAAGACTGGGGCCAATGTAGAGCCAATAATACACTCTAAAGCATAAGTAATATGCTGAATACAATTGCTTTATACTAGATAGTCACTATTAAGTGTACAAAATTTCCCCAAACATTTACAATAACAAGATAATACAATAGAATGTCAGTAGCTGCCAACAGCCCCAAGATATCAATGGAAATCCTAAACAGTTACTGTTGGCAGTCAAAAGAGTATAAGGCTTATTGAGCTAAAAGCTACTAGAGCTTGACGAAGCAGCCGGCTTGTGCTTGGTTTCGTGTAATGACTTCCTCATAAGCAGCTTAACTGATGTTTAAAATCCATAACAATACATAACAATACATGTCAAACAGAATTGAGCATAGCACTTAACACAGTTGACAAATCCACAATAAACATTTAACACAATTGACAAACCCACAATAAAGGTTAAGGTTAAGGTATACTACCTGATGTTGTATACAAAGGCTTTTATAACATCCACCTTACTGTATTTATAGGTGTTGAAGGTTTCAAGCACTAGAAATTTAAGATCATTACAGCTGTGTCCCTGTTCGACAAAATGGGGGACTAATGGGGAGTCCAAATTTTTCTGTCTAATGCGAGATTTATGCTCAATGATACGTGTCCTAACGGCTCTTGTGGACATACCCACATACAATTTAGGAATAGAACAACCACATTGGATCAAATACACCACTTTTTTCGTTGCACAAGTAGTAAGTTGCTTAAGAGTAACAGTAACATTAATAGAAGGAAAAGTAATTTGATTAGTAACAATTGCAAGTGCACACACTGAACATCTCCCGCAACAATGATGGCCACTATTAATTGAAAGGCTCCTGTTAACACGTAACTCATCTGTATGCGTTAAGGAATCTCTAATACTTTTAGTTTTACGAAAACCTATGTAAGGTTTATCATTGCAACCTGGAATATCACTGACCAAGTGCCAGTGTTTGAAAATAATTTTCTTGATGCGTTCAGCGTTAGTAGTGTAATCAAAAGCACAAAATATGCGTTGAGGTGTGTCTTTTCTGTTATTTGAAGCTAGCAGACTACTCCTAGTTCTATATTCTGCTCTGGCTGATGCTTTGGTTATAATTTCTTCTGGATAACCCCGTGTGACAAATTGTTGATGTAGGTTGTTTCTCTCTTTAATATAATCTTTACGTGAACTACAATTACGTTTAAGACGTAGTAGTTGGCTAAATGGCAGATTCCTCTTTAAATGCTGAGCGTGATATGAATTAAAATGAAGAAAAGAGTTTCTGTCTGTAGGTTTAACATAAGATTTAACTGCTAACAATCTAGTCTCAGTAACATATATTGTTGTGTCAAGAAAATTAATCTCCATCATATTTAGTTGAGCTGTAAATTTAATAGTTTCATGTACCGAATTGAGCCAATCCAAAAATTGTTGAAAGACCTGTTTATCCCTAAAAATCAGAAATAAATCATCCAAAAACCGTTTTAAGAAGATAATATTCTGAAAAAAAGGATTATTATCTGCATTAAGAATCCATTCTTGTTCAAATTGTGCCATAAATAAATTAGCTACAGAGGGGGCAAATGAACTTCCCATAGCAATACCCTTAATTTGTGTATAAAAGTCTTCCTTAAATCTAAAGAAACTATAATCAAAAATGATATCTATAAGGTCCAACAAAAAATGAGTAGGAGGTCCATGTAGAGAGTGTAAATCCAAAGTAGCCTGCAAGCATGTACGAGCCTCTGCATGAGGGATATTAGAATACAACGCAGAAACATCCATAGTTACAAAAGTCAGCTGGTGTGGACTTAAGGACATGTGGACTTAAACAAAATGCTGCCCTTTCCTCATCACTACAAACCCTCAGACTCAAAGACACTTTGCTGTTACAGTCCAATATTATCATTCAAATGGTATCATGTTTTGTAATTGGCTTTCAGATGAGCCGAATAGTTCTGTCATCCTTGTAATCTGCCTTGAGCCCAAGTGAGAAAGTGAATATGAAATAAAATAAAATATAACCTTTATGAAATGTCCTAATTCTGTATAATAATGAACTAACAACTGGCCTATTCCCTAGTGCAAAATGATGATGATGATGATGATGATGATGATGATGATGATGATGATGATGATGATGATGATGATGATGATGATGGTAATAATAATGAGCTAGATCTTACGAACAAGCAAGCCAACTAACAATTAATTTTCACTCCACTTCTGGAGGCAAGAAAAATGCAATCTTGATGATTAACAAGGGCCTGTGGATAGACAAACACCTCCTCTTCCAAGACATCAGGAAGTCTCTATACAATTGTGGCCAATCAAAATATCTTGCCAGTTTATTCTGCACTGCCATTCACCCTCTCTCATCTTCCTGTTCACAAGGCAAAGACATTGTCAGTAAAACTAACATTTGTTGGAAACCCACTGTTCTGCAATCCAGTACCCTCAAACACCTTATTAAGAGTTCGGTAAAGACAAATGTTGGCCTGTTTCCCCGTTTTCCATTTTTTTGTTGTTGTTCAGTTGCACAGTCGAGTCCGACTCTTCGCGACCCCATGGACCAGATCACGCCAGGCCTTCCTGTCTTTCGCCGTCCTCTGAAGTTTCCTCAATTTCATGTTCGTTGCATCTATGACACTGTCTAACCTTCTCATCCTTTGCCGTCCCCGTCTTCTTTGACCTTCAATCTTTCCCAGCATCAGGGTCTTCTCCAGTGAGTGCTCCCTTCTCATTGGGTGGCCAAAGTATTTGAGCTTCAGTTTCATTATCTGGCCTTACAGGGAACAGTCAGGGTTGATTTCTTTTAGGATTGACTGATTTGATCTTCTTGAAGTCCAAGGGACTCTTAAGAGTCTTCTCCAGCACCATAGTTCAAAAGAATCTATTCTTCGGCGCTCGGCCTTCCTTATAGTCCAACTCTCGCAGCCATACATGACTACTGGGAATACCATTGCTTTGACCATGCGGACTTTTGTTGGCAGGGTGATGTCTCTACTTTTTATCATGCTGTTTAGGTTCCCCATCGCTTTCCTCCCAAGGAGCAGGAATCTTTTAATTTCATGGCTGCTGTCACAGTCTGCGGTGATCTGGGATCCCAGGAACGTGAAGTCTGTCACCACTTCCACGACTTCCCCTTCTATTTGCCAAGGAGTGATGGGGCCGGATGCCATGATCTTAGTTTTTTTGATGTTGAGCTTCAAGCCCACTTTTGCGCTCTCCTCTTTTACCCTGAGCAAGAGGCTCTTGAGGTCCTCTTCACTTTCTGCCATTAGAGTGGTATCGTCTGCATATCTGAGGTTGTTGATCTTTTCCCCAGCAATCTTAATTCCCGCTTGTGATTCATCCAGGCCAGCATTTCGCATGATGTACTCTGCATATATATTAAATAAGCAAGGCGACAATATACATCCTTGTCGTACTCCTTTTCCTATGCTGAACCAATCAGTTGTTCCATATCCGGTTCTAACTGTCGCTTCTTGGCCCTTATACAGGTTTCTCAAGAGACATGTGAGGTGGTCTGGTACTCCCATCTCTTTAAGGCCCTGCCATAGTTTGTTGTGATCCACACAGTCAAAAGCTTTAGCATAGTCAATGAAGCAGAAGTAGATATTTTTCTGGTACTCTCTTGCTTTCTCCATAATCCAGCGAATGTTGGCAATTTGATCTCTAGTTCCTCTACCTCTTCGAAACCCAGCTTGTACTTCTGGCAGTTCTCTATCCACGTACTGTTGAAGCCTAGCTTGTAGGATCTTGAGCATGACCTTGCTAGCGTGTGATATGAGTGCAATTGTGCGATAGTTTGAACATTCCTTGGCATTGCCCTTCTTTGGGATTGGAATGTATACTGATCTTTTCCAATCCTGTGGCCACTGTTGCGTTTTCCAAATTTGCTGGCAAATGGAGTGCAGAACTTTAACAGCATCATCTTCTAAGACTTTGAATAGCTCAGCTGGAATACCATCACCTCCACTAGCTTTGTTGTTAGTAATGCTTTCTAAGGCCCATTTAACTTCACATTCCAGGATGTCTGGCTCGAGGTCAGTGATTATACCGTCGTGGTTGTCAAGGACATCGAGGTCTTTCTTGTATAGTTCTTCTGTGTATTCTTGCCATCTTTTCCTAATCTCTTCTGCTTCTGTTAGGTCCCTACCGTTTTTGTCCTTTATCATGGCCAGCTTTGCATGGAACGCTCCCTTGATTTCTCCAACTTTCTTGAAGAGATCTCTAGTCCTTCCCATTCTATTGTTTTCTTCTATTACTTTGCACTGTTCATTCAGGAAGGCCTCCTTATCTCTCCTTGCTGTTCTCTGGAAATCTGCGTTCAGTTGGGTAAATCTTTCCTTTTCGCCTTTGCCTTTCGCTTTCCTTCTTTCCTCTGCTATTTGTAAAGCCTCATCAGAAAGCCACTTTGCTTTCTTACATTTCTTTTTCTTTGGGATGGTGGTGATTGCTGCCTCCTGTACGATGTCACGAACCTCTGTCCATAGTTCTTCAGGCACTCTATCTATCAAATCCAGACCCTTGAATCTATTCTTCACCTCTACTGTATATTCATCAGGGATGCGATCTAGGTCAAACCTGAATGGCCTCGTGGTTTTCCCAATTTTCTTCAGTTTAAGTCTGAATTTTGCAATGAGTAGCTCATGATCTGAACCACAGTCAGCTCCAGGTCTTGTTTTTACTGACTGGATAGAGCTTCTCCATCTTTGACTGCAAATTATATAGTCAATCTGATTTCGGTGTTGCCCATCTGGTGATGTCCATGTGTAGAGTCGCCTCTTAGGTTGTTGGAAAAGGGTGTTCGCTATGACCAGTGTGTTCTCTTGACAAAACTCTGTTAACCTTTGCCCTGCTTCATTTTGCTTTCCAAGGCCAAACTTGTCTGTTATTCCAGTTACCTTTTGACTTCCTACTTTAGCATTCCAGTCCCCTATGATGATGAGGACATCATTTTTTGGTGTTAGTTCTAGGAGGTGTTGTAGGTCTTCATAGAACCGGTCCACTTCAGCCTCTTCTGCATCAGTGGTTGGGGCATACACTTGAATTACTGTGATGTTGAATGGTTTGCCTTGGAATCGGACAGAAATCATTCTGTCATTTTTGAGATTGTATCCCAGTACTGCCTTTTGCACTCTCTTGTTGACTATAAAGGCCACACCATTTTTTCTACGAGATTCCTGGCCACAGTAGTAGATATAATGGTCTTCTGAGTTAAATTCGCCCATTCCTGTCCACTTTAGTTCACTGATTCCTAGGATATCGATGTTCAGTCTTGCCATCTCATTTTTGACCACGTCAAGCTTACCTTGATTCATAGATCTTACATTCCAGGTTCCTATGCAGTATTGTTCTTTGCAGCATCGGACTTTCCTTTCACCATCAGACACATCCACAACTGAGCGTCCTTTCGGCTTTGGCCCAGCCGCTTCACTCTTTCTGGGGTTACTTGTACTTGTCCTCTGCTCTTCCTCAGTAGCATATTGGACACCTTCCGACCTGAGGGGCTCATCTTCCGGCGTCATATCTTTTAGCCTTTTGATACTGTCCATGGGGTTTTCTTGGCAAAAATACTGGAGTGGGTTGCCATTTCCTTCTCCAGGTGGATCACGCTTGGTCTGAGTTCTCTGCTGTGGCCTGTCCGTCTTGGGTGGCCCTTCACGGCATAGCCCACAGCTTCATTGAACTGCGCAAGCCCCCTCGCCACGACAAGGCAGTGATCCATGAGGGGCCACAAGTGATGGGCCACTACATAAAAGTGCCTAACATCTGGTGACACTCTGGACAAAACTCTATGGTAGAATTAGCTTCAAACCATAGAGTTTTGCCCCCAAAACAGAGTGTAGCCCCCACGATGTCACCAATATGTGTATGTCACTTTCGGGTGATGTAGGCACGTCACTGACATCCCTGACGTGTACGTCACCTGGAGGGGGCATAGGAACGTCACGCTTCTTCCCTCCCCTCTCTTCGAGCCTCCTTGTAAGTCCACCGCCGGCTTGTGGGCCAGACTTGGCAACCCTACTTTTCTCGTAGGGCTTGGTCCCCAGGCCCCTGATCATCCTTGATCCCGGTCAAACGAGCGGGATGATCCACTGCCAAAAGGAGGCAAATTAGAGCCGGAGCAAAAAGAACCGCGGGAGTGCAATCTGACGTGCCCCCACGGCTCTATGCTCTGGCAGCTGATCAAATGTTGTGCAGCAAACCGGCAGTAGCACAGTTGTGCGCATGCGTGGGATGGGGAACGGCGCTGGCTGCGACGGGCTACCAGCGCTTCCCCGACCAGACGCCTGGAGTTGCCGCACATCATCCGGAAGGTAGTGCTCTGTTGCTAGTACCTTTTAAATGTGCATTTTCGGGCCGAAGGGACGGATCGGGGATGGGTGCGTGATGCTTCCCAGATGTTGCGGTGTGCTTGATGCGCCCCCGATCTGTCCCTCTTGCGGGGCAAATCCTCCTGTGTGACCGGGGCCCTCATTGCTCTCTTCTGTTTGGAGGCTAAGGCCTTCTACGGCTGTTACCTGCTAGCACTGAAACCTCTGAATATGGAGGTTCTCATTAGTCACTATGGCTAGTAGTTATTGACAGACCACTCCTCCGTGAATCTCTCTAACCCACCTTTAAAGCCACCTGTGCACAGGGTCATCACTATATCCACTACTAACTCCAAACCAGTGGCACCAATGGTCCAAACAAGATAGGACCAGGCCAGACAGGACTCTGAAAGAATATTCAACCCCTTGCCTTGCTTTCATCTAACAGGGGGGGGGGAACCTTACTCCCCCAATACCTTGGTAAATTTTTTCCTCCCTATTTCTTTCTTTCTTTCTTTTTGCCCAAGGAACTTTTCAAAGAGTCGGGAGAGATAAGAGGAAGCAGGCAGGCATCTATCACATGTCATCCTTATCAGTTCTAGAATGGCTGCTTGCTTAACAAGACTGAAGGAGATTCATTTTTTCCCAGCAGGCTGCCAAGGTGGGTGGAAGTCAAAACCGTATTCATTAACCGCCAACAAAAGTCCGCATGGTCAAAGCAATGGTATTCCCAGTAGTCATGTATGGCTGTGAGAGTTGGACTATAAGGAAGGCCGAGCGCCGAAGAATAGATTCTTTTGAACTATGGTGCTGGAGGAGACTCTTGAGAGTCCCTTGGACTGCAAGAAGAACAAATCAGTCAATCCTCAAAGAAATCAACCCTGACTGTTCCCTGGAAGGCCAGATAATGAAACTGAAGCTCAAATACTTTGGCCACCAAATGAGAAGGGAGCACTCACTGGAGAAGACCCTGATGCTGGGAAAGATTGAAGGTCAAAGAAGACGGGGACGGCAAAGGATGAGATGGTTAGACAGTGTCAGCGATGCAACGAACATGAAATTGAGCCAACTTCGGAGGACGGCGGAAGACAGGAGAGCCTGGCGGGAGATTGTCCATGGGGTCGCGAAGAGTCGGACTCGACTGTGCGACTGAACAACAAATGAAAGTTGGGCAGTGTCTTGCAGATTGCAATGGCTGATATATGCAAACATTGCTGTGTAAAGGTAGTGAACTTTCTAAAGCATTCTATGAAGGTCTTGGGAAAGGGGAGCTTGAGAGGACCAGAGGCAACCCATTTTCCGGGAGGTTAAAAAAGGGTCATTTTTGCAAATTGGGGTGTTGCTGCACTTCAAGTTATGAAGATGGTTACTGCTTTGGGCATGTGGATGGAACTCCGCTGACTAGGCATCAGTTTACGATGGTTAGCACCCGGGCTTTGGGGTGAGTGGGGCTTTTCATGGAGTGAAGTTTGGAACTCACTCTTCATGGTTCAGTGCTACTTCTACTGCAGCTGCCCTGGACTATGAGCTCCCTTGCCGTGCGATAATGCAGATTGATCTTTTAGATCTGGACCTTTGTCCGGTTACTGCACTCCATTTTGGGGGGGTGGCATTGCGGATCAAGGAACTAATGGCAGATCCTAGTGGCAGGTTTTTCACCTAACATTGCACAGTTTAGAGTTATTGATGACGTTTTTCTTTCAGGTGCTGCTGGCCGCAGGGCGAGATGAGGAGTCAGTGTCTGTGGCCACAGCATGGTCTTTTGGCCACCCACTGGGCAAGGAGGACACCCTGGCTGTGAAGGCCTTGTTTGAAAAGCTGAGGCTGACTTTGTGATGATAAGAGCAAGGTGGCCTGGACTGCAGATGACCTGGTCGGCTATTCTGCTTCATCATGAATGACAAAGACGTTATGCTACGAGTGGAAACTGACCTTGCGATGATAAGAGCAAGGTAGCCCGGAGTGCAGATAGTCAGTTCGGCTATGCTGCTTCACCATGATGGACAATGCCACGTTGATACAAGCGGGGGGCTGTCCTTGCGATGATAAGAGCAAGGAGGCCCGGATTGCAGATAGGTCAGCTATTTTGCTTTGCTATGAATGACAAAGACATGGTGCTACGAGTGGAGACTGACCTTGTGATGATAAGAGCAAGGTGGCCCGGAGTGCAGATAGTCTGGTCAGCTACTCTGCTCCACCACAAATGACAAAGACTGGTGCTACGAGTGAGACTGACCTTGCGATGATAAGAGCAAGGTGGCCTAGAGTGCAGATACTCTGGTTGGCTATTCTGAATTGACATCAGGGCAGGGCCCTGATGTTACAAGTGGAGGCTGACCTTGCGATGATAAGAGCAAGGTGGCCTAGAGTGCAGATACTCTGGTTGGCTATTCTGAATTGACATCAGGGCAGGGCCCTGATGTTACAAGTGGAGGCTGACCTTGCGATGATAAGAGCAAGGTGGCCTAGAGTGCAGATACTCTGGTTGGCTATTCTGAATTGACATCAGGGCAGGGCCCTGATGTTACAAGTGGAGGCTGACCTTGCGATGATAAGAGCAAGGTGGCATGGTAGGGCAGATAGTGGGGTTGGTTATTCTACTCCGCCAAGTATGGTGCAAGGTAGAGAACCCTGCTAGGCTTAAAGCCACCCACCAGGTGAAGAAGGCCATGGAGGGTGGTGGAGTTCCATTACCTGTATAGGAATGATGGGGCAATGGGTTAATTTTGCAGGATTTGCAGCAAGGGATTAGGTCAGCCTTGGGTTTTTGGTGGGGAGCAAAGACCAAAGCAGAGGCTTGGTCTTGACTGTGGCAGGTTGGTGCGGGCAAGAAACTGGAACCGGTGAGCACCTGATGGCATTTTCCCCATTAGGGAACACGGGGTCATCAGGAACTGCCTTCGGATTGCTAAGGTCCAGGGTGGGAAATGGTGATCACCTCCTCTGGGAATCTCTTAGGGTATGCTCCTCTCTGCAAGTTGGAAGGCTTCAGGGGTAGGCGGTCCTAAGTGGTGACCAGTTTGCTGGGCTGCTGGTCATGAGCCAGACCAATGACTCAGGACCGGAGCTGGTTGACCCGCCCGAGAAAAGGGCAAGGAGGTTGGTCAGGGGAGTGACACCTGCCTTGCCTGTTCCGTGCTCGCTTAGCTGGTCCCTTGCCGCAATGTTATGTTAAATAGTTAATAAAGTGGCCCTTGTTTAATTCCAAACTGTTGTTTGTCTTGTTATTCTGACTGGGGGGGGCAACAAGAACTCGTGGGCACTCCATGAATTTGCTGAGCGGTCGGGTTAAAATGGATAAAAGGAAGTACTTCTTCACCAAAAGAGTGATTAACACATGGAATTCACTGCCGCAGGAGGTGGTGGCGGCTACAAGCATGGACAGTTTCAAGAGGGAACTGGATAAACATATGGAGCAGCGGTCCATCAGTGGCTATTAGCCACAAGGTATAGAAAGGAACTCACAGGCTGGGGCAGGTGATGCACTTTATTCTTCGTGCTTGGGGGGTCAACAGTGGGAGGGCTTCTAGTGTCCTGGCCCCACTGGTGGACTTCCTGATGGCACCTGGTATTTTTGGCCACTGTGTGACAGAGTGTTGGACTAGATGGGCCATTGGCCTGATCCAACATTGGCTTCTCTTATGTTCTTATGTTCTTACATATTGGTTTTGTTGGCCTTCAAAAGTACTCTCTCTTGCTAGATTTTGCTTTGTAAGGATTCTCTGGTTCGACATTAGTTCTGGTGGGCTTGCTACAATTGTTTGTGGTTCTGCATAGATTCTTGTGTTTTGCTTTGGGTCTATTGGGCTTTTGTTGGTTCTTGGCATGGTAGGCATTGACCAGTGGTTGCTGCAGGCTTGCCACTTTGTTTTTGTCCTGAAGGCAAAAAGGTTGCTATTTCCCCATAGGAAACAATGGAGGATAGATGGGGACACCCTCTTTGGGGGGCATACAATTGAACCATCTGATCCAAGCTATTTGAAACTCAGCGGTTCTTTTGAGGATAGGCACTAGAATCTCTACTGCAAATTTGGTGCCTACAGCTTGAAAAACAGCCCCCCAGACACCCAACTATCCCCCAATAATGCCAGTTTGGTGTAGTGGTTAAGTGTGCTGACACTAATCTGGGAGAACCGGGTTTTATTCCCCACTCCTCCACTTGCACCTGCTGATGTGACCTTGGGCAAGCCGTAGTTCTGATAAGAGCTGTTCTTGAAAAAGAGCAGTTTCTGTCAGAGCTCTCTCAGCCCCACCTACCTCACAGGGTGTCTGTTGTGGGGAGGGGAAGGGAAAGGAGTTTGTAAGCCACTCTGAGACACCTTTGGGTAGTGAAGGGCGGGGTATAAATCCAATCTATTCTCTTCTTCTTCTTCTTCTTCTTCTTCTTCTTCTTCATCATCAATAGGGTATAACAGAACTGAAAAAAATTGGAACACCCCCCCCCCAACCTGAACCAAAATAGCATATTGGTATTAGAATCTGAGGATATCAGGAATACTGATTGTTTGGGTCCAATATATCTGAGTCTAAAATATATATTGGGGATGTCAAATATAGAATTTCTTAACAAAACTGAAGCAGTTAACTAATATTGATCCACCAATGATTGAGATATAATTTCTTCCTTAGACCATTAATAGAATCCCACAACCTGTTTTAGTACAGTTGCTCCCCCCCCAAAAAAAAAGCTCAGCCATCTTCCATGGCAGGAAGAAGAAAGTTTTTATTGTCCTTAGCTCTTTTGTTTGAAACACAGCAAAATCACTATCTATTACAGAATGTACCTAGGTTTAACCACTATGACTTGTAATTCCTTTTTTCCCCATTTTTATTGGCATAAGGTGATTCAACAGAACAAATTATAGCAGCAAGTACTGGTCTATGTGGTCCAGCATCTTCTGTAAACTATGACCCTTTAAGCTTTTCCCAGATAATGATGGGCTTTTTTAGGTCTAGCCTTTCATCCTTAGATGCTTCTTGGTGCTTTCCAATGATTCCTACCAGCTCAAAAACCACACTGTATTTATGCTTTTACTAATTGTGAAATAGCCCTAGGAGCAGCCTGAAGCAGATGAAAACCTTTCCCTCTAGCAGCTTATCTGAGGAGCTTAAAAACCCTCCTTATTTTAAATATGAACTAACCCGTCTTTTGCTGGAGAAGACTCTTGAGAGTCCCTTGGACTACAAGAAGAGCAAATCAGTCAATCCTAAAAGAAATCAACCCTGACTGTTCCCTGGAAGGCCAGATAATGAAACTGAAGCTCAAATACTTTGGCCACCCAATGAGAAGGGAGCACTCACTGGAGAAGACCCTGATGCTGGGAAAAAATCCCATTTACAACAGGGTGCATGCTTTCTTTTTCCACTGGGAAAAAATAAGCTTGGAAATTATGAAGCTTTGTGAGGTTATGTCATGTCCTTCTCCTCATCACCATCTACTACTCCAGGAGTCCCCAATCATTTAGATCCTGACGTCACTTCAGGAATGTTGTGAGGTTAATGGGTAATGCTACAAAATGGCTACCATGGGAGATGTGAACAGGAGGGGAGTTTCTTTAGAATGTCGATCCATTCTACTAAAGCGAATGATTTCATCTTGTGCCAGAAGCCTCTAGCAGGATAGAGCAGCAGGGCCTATCCATTACATTGAAGATGATTACCCAAGCAGCAAATTATCCATATAAATAAAACAAGCGGTTTCTCTGATGTGTTGGAGGCAGACCAGATGGATCCTGCTTTGCCTTTTCTGGGGCTGGTGTATTCTTCCTGATATTTGGCACTTAAAAAAACCATAGTGTTTTTTATATCATAATTTTGGTTTAATGGCCCTGATTCGTGTATGTTTCATGGTCTCTGAGGATCCTTGAAAACTGTTTCTAAAAAGAAGTTGAAGGTAAACGTTCTGAGATTTTCATACACAGAAAGAGATATTGACACGGAAATACTCACCTCTGGTTCAGCGTGAACTTGCTGATCCTAAGCCTAAAATAAAGACATGAGAAGCTTTCAATGATCACTGCAAAATCATAATGGAAATATGAGGGATGACGTAGTCAAAAGTGACTTTTTCAGTATGATCATCCCTGTTGTCTCCCTGTGGAATTTAATCCTCTATGTTCCTCTGTGAAGCATTTTCTCCCAGTTCATTCTGACTGTTGTGAGAAACAACAGCTCTTCTTTCTTGCCCTGCCTGTAGTATATTGTCAGACTCCTGGCTAAAACAGTTCTCAATAAAAGTCATTCATTTGAAGTAAAGTTTACTGAGGCACTGAAATGGTCCATGCTGCTACCCAGTCTGTGTTAGAACTGACAAAAAGCATGCACAAGCTATAGATATACATTCAGCAATAAGTGGTCCTAAATCTAAGGAGCCAATCACCTCTGACACTTTTGCCTGCCAGGAGTAACAGCCCATCCTTCCCATGGGTAAAGCGATCAAGGAAGGCTTTTGTTTGTTTCAGGGCATTTAAATGCTTATGGGGGCAATTATATCACAATTAATTAAATTAATTCAAATGCCTCCCTGTAAAACGGGAGGCTCCCAGCCTGTTTCTAGCCCTTCCTTTCAGGGGACAGGGAAGCCAAAATGTCAGTTCCTAGGGGGGGAAAAAAACAGTTCAGAGGGCATTTCATTGCTTCAGAAGACATTTAAAGACCTTTTGCTTTTAAGATCAGGGTGAGTCTTACAAAAGCATTGCCGTGAGCGGAATACCTAGGTGGTATACAGCAGGACTGGGTCAGCAGAAAGGGGGGATGGTTGGAGATGTATTGAAGGTGCCACTCCTGAGTTCCCTTCTAAGCTTTCTTGCCCTGTGGAAGGGAACTTAAAAGGCATCTACATTATATCTTAAGTGATATAGTTTCCAGTAGGTCTGTTTCCACACTCATCCCATCTTGTGATGTTTAACATCCTCAACTGAGAAATACACAACCAGCCGTGGTTTCGAAACACTTATGAAAGGACTTTCTGATTGTAATTGTTCCTGAAAGCCAGAATAAATAACACCAATAAATGAAATGTTAATTAATGTGCAATCTTTTTTTGCCCAATATTGTCAGTAGCTTTCAGAGGCTAAAACAAAGTGTGTGTTCCTTTTGGAAAGTGCAGTTACCAGGGCTGGAATGTTGGAACTCTTTTATATGAAGTTGGTGTTGTGGCATCTTGCTCTGGTTCCCAAAGTGAGATTCTACCCTCACTGCCTTTACATACGAGGGGGTCTTGAGTTGCCCAAAACATATGACGAATGTAGGAAGTGATCAACTTCCAATAATAGGGGGTGTCAGTTGTGATATTGATTTATCTTTTAAAAATAATTGATTTATTATTTATTACATTTGGCTTCTATCCCGTCCTCCCTGCCATAGCAGGCTCAGGGCAGCTCACATCATGATGAGAGATAAACAGTTTTTCAGATAAAATTACAATAGATTACAATAAATTAAGCCTAAAAACAGTACACAAAGGTCACCTCCATTGCACTGATTTATTTATATATTTCCCCATGACATATTATCATTCTTATTATAGAATGATAACAGATAAGTTCTAACGTTAGTTCTAATTCTAAAAAAATCAATAAAGCAAGTTGTAACTAGTTTGTTACTCAATGTACCAATATATTAAAGGAGAATGATAAAACAAGGTAATACCAATGGTTTTGTGTGAATCTTTTCTCTGCCCCCTATTTTCTCCTACCATTCATCCCTGGACTATATCACTCTGTCCAATATATCAGGTTGCAATGATTCTGGAAGCTATAAGTGTATAGCTCTTCCTCAATCCCTCACCCTCACCCTCATCTAAATATTAATCCTTGCCCAAAGACTAACTGTGTCTGTATTCATACTTCACATAAACGGAATACATGCTTATGTTTACTTAAAGAGCCTTTGTTTAGGAATACTCACGGCATGAAAGCAAGCTATAACTAATTTGATACTCAATGTACCAATATATTACAGGAGAATAATAAAACAAGGTAATACCAATGGTTTTGTGTGAATCTCTTCTCTGCCCCCTATTTTTCCTTAACACTCAACCCTGGACTATATTACTCTGTCCAATATATTTTTATTTTTATTTTTTTGAGATTTATATCCCGCCCTACCCATACGGCCCAGGGCGGCAAACAAGCGGCAACGCCGGAAATAAAACATAGATTACATTAAAACCTCAATAAATACAAACTAAAATGGTGCTCTACAGTTCATTTTAATATATCAGGTAGCAATGATTCTGGAAGCTATCAGTGTATAGCTCTTCCTCTATCCCTCACCCTAACTCTCATCTTAATCTTAATCCTTGCCTGAAGACTAAATGTGTCTGTGTTCATTCTTCACGTAACCTGAAAACTTGCTTATGTAAACTTAAAGAGCCTTTGTTTAGGAATACTCACAGCATGAAATCGAGGTGGGAATTGGTGCTAAAAAGAGATAAAAACAATATGAATACAGTAACGCTTCTGCACATTTTTTGGACAGCAAAACTGACAGACAAGCTAGTATTGAAGCGCAGAAAACTAAACATGTCATTGGAAGGAAAAATCATACATCTGCAACTGAGTTATTTTGGCCATGTCATGTGGAAGAACTCTCTAGAAAAATCAATTATGCTTGGATGAGTTAGTGGCAAAAGGAAACCGGGCCACCAAAAAACATGGTGGCTAGACACTATAAAAGCTCTTCCTCAATTCCTCACCCTCATCTAAATATTAATCCTTCCCAAAGACTAACTGTGTCTGTATTCATACTTCACATAAACTGAATACATGCTTATGTTTACTTAAAAAGCCTTTGTTTAGGACCAGAATGAATAGTGGTCCCCTGAGGTCTGTCTGCTTGGCCCCAGAGTGCCCTGGGAAACCACTTTTATAAACTGGCAGAAAGGGAGAGACATCAGGGCCTGCTCAAGCTTCATGGGACCAAGGAATGCTGTCACAGATGATGCCTGGTCTCAGCCAGCCATCCCACCCTGCTGAGCACAACCTGGGCATCCCATTTTTTGATGTTTTTCATCCTCAATGGAGGAACATGCAACCAGCGGTGGTTTCAAAGCACTTACCAATTCTTGTTCTTCAGCATGTTCTGCCTAAAAGCAAGAATAAATAGCACAAATAAAATAAATGTTAATTATAATGTGCACCCCCTTTCTAGCCAATGTTCCCAGTTTCAGAGGCCGACACAAACCAGTTATTTCATAAAGGTTTGAAAGTTGGAACTCCTTTCTATGAAGTTTCTTCTGTGGCATTCAGCTGTGGTTCCCAAAGTGAGATTCTACCCCAATACCATTACAGAGGAGGCTTCAATTCTGATATTGAGGGTTTGTGTTTTTTTGATAATAGGTCACCTCCACTGCCTTGTTCTACTTATAGTTCCCCACAACACATTGGGTGTCTCCTGGGGAAGCTTCTTTCAAAAGAATCAGAAAGCATAAGTTTTAACTTAAATAATAATAGGAAATCTCTCCTTATATATAATTGAGTTTGAACGTTCTATATGAACATTCTAAATTTCACCTCCTTAGTGTTAGGCCGGAAAAACTGCCGCTCAGAAGACACTGGCTGTGTTGACTGGCTGCTTAGGGCCGTCCCACCCAGCGTTCCAAGGTCATTTGCATATGGAAGCTGATTGGACCTTACTCCATTCCACATCTCAAACTCACCCCCCCACACACAAGGCAGTTGGAATTTTCCGTCGGGAGAGGAGAATGATGTCAGCTGCTCCCTAGGCAGAGGCTGTGTGTGGGGGGGGGGTTGTAAAACTTAAGACAGACAGGCAGATAAAGGACATAGGGTTGCCAACTCCAGGTTGGAAACTTCCAGGATATTTTAGGGATGAAGCCTGCTGAGGGTGGGATCTGAGGAGGAGGAGGAAGAGGGGGACCTCAGACAGATACAATGCCATACTGCCCACACTCCAGACAAGCTGTTGCCAGTCTCCAGGTGACAGCTTGAGAGATCTTAAAGCTTTGGTGCTAATTCAAAGTGCTGCAATTTATCAACAGAGTAGTGTTTTGGAAAATCTTGAGGAATTGTTTGGTGCATTTACGATGGGGATCCTGGGGAACTATTGTTGCCAATCTTGGCCCAGCAGCCATCAAACCATTCTCTTCAACCCCCTGCTGTGCAGCTGACTTTCCCCTAGGGTTGCCAATCTCCAGGTGGGACCTGGAGATCTCCCACTGCTACAATTGATCTCCAGATGACAGAGATCAGTTCCCCTGGAGAAAATGGATGCTTTGGAGGGTAGACCCTATGACATTATACCTGCTGAGTCCTTCCGCCCCCCCCCGCCCAATGCTGCCCTCTACAGAATCCACCCCCAAACCTCCAGGTATTTCCCTCCTTAGAGCTGGCAACCCTACATTCCCCTCAGTGCCTGTTGGGAGTGGGTGGTGGGGGAGGGGAAGGGAGTGGGCGACCGGAGGCTTCTGCCTCCTGTCTCCGGTCCTGGAGTGGGGGGGGTGGAAACGGACCCGGCAGCCGGAGGCTTGCACCTCCAGTCGCCGGCCCTGGAGTGAGTGGGGTTGAGTGGGGGGAAACGGACCCTGCGGCCGGATGTCGGCCCTGGAGTGGGTGGGGGTGGGAGGGAAAAC
>NW_015162048.1:95024-114719 GCF_001447785.1 Gekko japonicus
CACTCACTCCAGGGCTGGCAACGGGATGCAGAGGCCTCTGGCCGCCGCCACCGTTCCCCCACCCCCCTCCCACCCTCACCCACTACTGTTTACCTTACCACCATCCAGCCTATGCGTTTGTTACAGACCACATCTTTCTAGATCCCGTTGTATCAGTTTCACAACGGGCTTTTCTGCTAGTTATCTATAAAGCAGAGATTACTTAATTGGTTACTCAAGGTACCAATATATTAAAGGAGCACTAGATGTTGGGATATTTTGTGTGTTCTTGCCATGAAGGGTTTTTTGCTGCACTGCAGAAGGGTCACAGCCTTACTATTCTCTCTATTAGGCAGCCACAACGATCCCCATCATTCCATGTGTTTACGTAGGAAACAAAGGGTGTGGTGAAAGATTCTAAGGAAGAAGGATGTACCAAGAAGCCTGCCTGATTCAGTGGAAATCATCTTTCTCTTTTTCTCCTAACGTCTCTCAGGGTCCCCAGAATAAAGAGGAAAATGGCCAGTGCTGCAACCAGCATATGCATTCACATCAAATCGCTTAAAGAAAACTCTGTGTCACCTCTTTTCAACAGATATCTTTTTCAACAGAGGGTCGCTATTCCACATTCCTAACAATCCTAAATCTTTGAAATACTTCATCCCTTCAGTGCCAGACTATTGGGTTTTCTCAAATGCTAGAAGAAACCTACGGGATATAATTTCCAGTAGGTGTGCCTCTACATTCATCCTATTTTGTGACATTTAACATCCTCAGCTGAGGAATATACTACCAGCCATGGTTTCAAAACACTTATGAATTGTCTTTCTGCTTGTAATTGTTCCTGAAAGCCAGAAAAAATAACACCAGTAAATGAAATGTTAATTATAATGTGCAATCTTTTTTGGCCCGATATTGTCAGTAGCTTTCAGAGGCTAAACCAAACCATGCGTTCCTTTTGGAAAGTGCAGTTACCAGGGTTGGAATGTTGGAACTCTTTTATATGAAGTTGGTGTTGTGGCATCTTGCTCTGGTTCCCAAAGTGAGATTCTACCCTCACTGCCTTTACATAGGAGGTGGTCTTGAGTTGCCCAAAACATATGACTAATGTAGGAAATTATAATCTTCTGTTGATCGGGGCATCAGTTGTGATACTGGCTTATCACTTCGATTGCCTTCATTTATTTATATATTTCCCCACAAAATATTTGGTGTCTCCCGAGGCTATTTCCTTTTATAGAATGATAACAGATAAGTTCCAACGTTAGTGCTAATATTTTTTAAAAAAATCAATAAAGCAAGTTATAACTAGTTACTCAATGTACCAATATATTACAGGAGAATGCTAAAACAAGGTTATACCAATGGTTACGTGTCAATCTTTTCTCTGCCCCCTATTTTCCCCTACCATTCATCCCTGGACTATATCACTCTATCCAATATATAAGTTTGCAAGTTTTCCGGAAGCTATCAGTGTATAGCTCTTCCTCAATCTTCCTCAAGACTAATTGTGTCTGTATTCATACTTCACATAAACTGAAAACTTGCTTATGGCTGCGGTCACACAGAACATTAGCCACGCTACAGAGACGGAAGATAGGCGGATTTTCCGGGTGCGATCACACCACCACATCTGGGAAGCGTAGAGCTCCTGTGGCTCACCCGAGGCTTCCCACCGAAGACGCGGGGTAAAAAACTAGTACCTCCGAGGTACTAGTTTCCGGAAACCATGGGGCAAGGGCAGGTGCCTAATTGCATTTCCGGTGGAATCCTGTGGCATTCGGCGCCCGCCCATGTCCCGTCACGAACAGGTTTTTTTCAAGTATCCCAACGGCGCATGCGCACAAAGAGGCCCCCTCCCACTGCAGCCAGGCTTGCTGCCTCTGGAGGGTCGCTATGGCCCCTGTTGCGCAGGCGGTTAGAGCGGCTATGATGAGGGGGCCCACCTCCCCCTCCATTGGCTATGCCTCGGAGCTCTGTTGGGGTCCAGAGGCATCTGTCGCCCTCTCCGTTAAGCCCACCACCTGCCTTCGGATGTGCAGATACGATTGCTCAGTCATGCGTATGTACAAGCTTCAGGTTTTTTTTTAAAAAAAACTATCCCGTTTGCCACGGAAGCGGCGCCTAGTGATTGCTGGTGTGATTGCGCCACTCCGCTTCTTTGCCACACTGCAGGATGGTCGTGTGATCAGCACCTCCCCCCTAAACACGGGACCTCAATGGGACCTCGACTGGACGTCTGATCATGCAACCGTGTGTTATTTTGCTCTGAGGCAAACACATTTCCCCCCACATTTTCCTGCCTGTGTGACCAGGGCCTATGTATACTTAAAGAGCTTTTGTTTAGGAATACTCACGGCACGAAATTGAGGTGGGAATTGGTGCTAAAAAGAGATAAAAACAATATGAATACAGTAATGCTCCTGCACATTCTTTGGACAGCAAAGCTGACAGACAAGATAGTACTGAAGCGCATAAAACTATACATGTCATTGGAAGGAAAGATCATACAATTGCGACTGAGTTATTTTGGCCTTGTCATGTGGAAGAACTCTCTAGAAAAAACAATTATGCTTAGATTAGTTAGTGACAAAAGGAAACCGGGCCACCAAAGAACATGGTGGCTAGACACGATAAAAGTCATCACCAGCCTGAGCATGGAATGACTCAAAGAAACAGTACGAGCTTGGAAAATGTGGAGAGAGCTGGCCCATAGAATTGCCCTGAGTCGGACATGACTGAATGGCTAACAACAACAACAACAACAACAACATGACTATATGAAAGAAAGTTGTCTCCAGAATCAGTCTCTTAATTTTCATGTACAAGAAAAAGCACCATGACCCCCATGTTTCCTTCTCTTCACTGATATTTGAGCTGGGAAAAGAAGGTAGGCAAAGAGTCTATTTCTTTAGGATGAGTTTTATTGTTTATTTGATTGATTCAGGCCCCGGTCACATGGGGGAAATTGACGCAGCCAAAGTGCGGCTTTTTAGAGCCGCACCAAAAGAGACGCGCGGCGGGATCAGACAGATCCCCTGAGCCGCCGTGCAGTTGCTCCCCGGCACAATCAAATGCAGGGGGGAAGCCATGGAAGGGAGAGCAAGGAAGTCAGCTGTGCATGTGTGCACATGCGAAGTCTGGCTGGGAGTCTCGAATGCTGCTGAAGACGGGCACACCGATGATCCCACGGCCGCGCTTGCTGAGGCGTTTCAGGTTGGTAGTACTCTTACATCGGTTTTTTTAATACATGTTTTCGGGCTGAAGGGATGGATTGGGACAGGTGCGTGCTGCTTCCCAGATGTTGCAGTGTGATCACGCCCGTTTGCTGTGCCCCCAATCCATCCCTCTTGTGGGGCAAAACCTCCCGTGTGTCCGGGGCCTCAGTAAAGCACATCTTTCCTTCATGCTGTTAATTTCTACCACCATCTCCAGAATAAAGAGGAAAGTGGCCAATTGTGTAAGCATCAAAGACATTCAAATGACAAGCCTACAAAATCTTTCCTGACTCTTTTCTTTGCCAGTGATGGCCAAAGGAACCCAACACATCAGCTAGGGTTGCCAGCTCTGGATTGGGAAATACCTGGAGATTTTGGAGTGGACACTGAGGAGGGCAGGGTTTAGGGAGCGGACAGAGTTTAGTGAGGTGTCAGGCCATAGAGACCACCTTCCAAAGTAGCCATTTCCTCCAGGGGAAATGATCTCTATCACCTGGTGACCAGTTGTAAATACCAGGGGATCTCCAGCCACCACCTGGTGATGGGCAACCCTAACATCAGCTCATCCATGCTTTCCAAGGTGATCCACATAACCGTATAAACAAGAACCGGAGAAAAAAGGTCTGGCCACGTTTAGCCAACTGAAACAGAATGCTTCCTAGGCCCTGGGATAGCTTGCAATTGAAGTGGGGCAGGAGGACCAGAAGGAATAGTGGTCCCCTGAGGTCCGTCTGCTTGGCCCCATCCCCAGAGTGACCTGGGAAGCCTCCTGTTGAGCTGGCAAAAAGGGAGAGCGAAAGGGGCCTGCACAAGCTGCATGGGATCAAGAAACGCTGTCACAGATGGTGCGTGGCCACAGCAAGCCATCCCACCCTGCTGAGCACAAACTGGGCATCCCTTTTTGTGATGTTTTCCATCCTCAGCGGAGGGATATACAAACAGCTGTGATTTCAAAGCACTTACCAATTCTCGTTCTTCAGCAAGTTGCGCCTAAAAGCAAGAATAAATGTTAATTATAATGTGCACGCCTTTTCTGGCCAATATTCCCAGATGCTTTCAGAGGCTGACACAAACCATTTGTTTCACCAAGGTTGGAACTAATTTATATGCAGTTTGTTCTGTGATAATAATAGAGAGTTATCTATAAAGCAGGGATTATTTAGTTGGTTTCTCACGGTACCGATATATAAAAGGAGAACTAGAAGTTGGGTCATTTTGTGTGTTCTTGCCATGAAGGGTTTTTTGCTGCACTGCAGAAGGGTCACAGGGATCACTGCCTTACTATTCTGTGTATTAGGCAGTCCCGATGATCCCCATCATTCCATGTGTTTACGTAGGAAACAAAGGGTGTGGTGAAAGATTCTAAGGAAGAAGGATGTACCAAGAAGCCTGCCTGATTCAGTGGAAATCATCTTTCTCTTTTTCTCCTAACGTCTCTCAGGGTCTCCAGAATAAAGAGGAAAATGGCCAGTGCTGCAACCAGCATATTCATTAACATCAAATCGCTTAAAGAAAACTCTTTGGTTCCAGAGATTTCCACATGATCTCACAAATGGACAATGGCCAGGCTTTGGAGAGGTTGCAAAAGCTGCACTGTTTGCTCATGGTGATGCTCCATCCTATTTCTGTCCATCCTGATTTCTTTTTCTATCCCCTGAAGTCTGTAAGCATGGATTAGTCTTGGGAGCCCAAATAATCAAGTTCCGTCATCTTAAAATAATAAAGATTTCCACTTCCTAATGATCCTAAACCTATGAAATTCCTCATCCCTTCAGTACCAGACTTCTGGTTTTTCTCGAACGTGCTAGAAGAAACCTATGAGATACAAGTTCCTGTAGGTCTGCCTCTACACTCATCCCATTTTGTGATGTTTAACGTCCTCTGTTGAATATGCAACCAGCCGTGGTTTCAAAACACGAATGGTCTTTCTGCTCGTAATTGTTCCTGAAAGTCATAAAAAATTACACCAATAAATGAAATGTTAATTATAATGTGCAATCTATTTTTGCCCAATATTGTCAGTAGCTTTCAGAGGCTAAACCTAAGCATGCATTCCTTTTGAAAAGTGCAGTTACCAGGGTTGGAAAGTTGGAACTCTTTTATATGAAGTTGGTGTTGTGGCATTTTGCTGTGGTTCCCAAAGTGAGATTCTACCCTCACTGCCTTTACAATGGAGGTGGACTTGAGTTGCCAAAACATATGACTAACGTAGGAAATGATCAACGTCTGTTGATGGGGGATAATAGGTCACCTCCATTGCCTTCATTTATTTATATATTCACCATGAAATATCAAGATCCTACAAGCTAGGCTTCAACACTACGTGGATAGAGAACTACCAGAAGTACAAGCTGGGTTTTGAAGAGGTAGAGGAACTAGAGATCAAATTGCCAACATTCGCTGGATTATGGAGAAAGCAAGAGAGTACCAGAAAAACATCTACTTCTGCTTCATTGACTATGCTAAAGCCTTTGACTGTGTGGATCACAACAAACTATGGCAGGTCCTTAAAGAGATGGGAGTACCAGACCACCTCACATGTCTCTTGAGAAACCTGTATAAGGGTCAAGAAGCAACAGTGAGAACCGGATATGGAACAACTGATTGGTTTAGCATAGGAAAAGGAGTACGACAAGGATGTATATTGTCACCTTGCTTATTTAATATATATGCAGAGTACATCATGCAAAATGCTGGCCTGGAAGAATCACAAGCGGGAATTAAGATTGCTGGGGAAAAGATCAACAACCTCAGATATGCAGACGATACCACTCAAATGGCAGAAAGTGAAGAGGACCTTAAGAGCCTCTTGCTCAGAGTAAAAGAGGAGAGCGCAAAAGTGGGCTTGAAGCTCAACATAAAAAAAACCTAAGATCATGGCATCTGGTCCCATCACTCCTTGGCAAATAGAAGGGGAAGCTGTGGAAGTAGTGACAGACTTCACGTTCCTGGGATCCCAGATCACCGCAGACTGTGACTGCAGCCATGAAATTAAAAGACGCCTGCTCCTTGGGAGGAAAGCGATGGCGAACCTAAACAGCATGATAAAAAGTAGAGACATCACCCTGCCAACAAAAGTCCGCATGGTCAAAGCAATGGTATTCCCAGTAGTCATGTATGGCTGCAAGAGTTGGACTATAAGGAAGGCTGAGCGCCGAAGAATAGATTCTTTTGAACTATGGTGCTGGAGAAGACTTGAGAGTCCCTTGGACTGCAAGAAGATCAAATCAGTCAATCCTAAAAGAAATCCACCCTGATTGTTCCCTGGAAGGCCAGATAATGAAACTGAAGCTCAAATACTTTGGCCACCAGATAAGAAGGGAGCACTCACTGGAGAAGACCCTGATGCTTGGAAAGATTGAAGGTCAAAGAAGACGGGGACGGCAAAGGATGAGATGGTTAGACAGTGTCATAGATGCAATGAACATGAAATTTAGCAAACTTCAGAGGACGGCGGAAGACAGGAAGGCCTGGCATGAACTGGTCCATGGGATCTCAAAGAGTCAGACTCGACTGTGCGACTGAACAACAACCATGAAATATTTTGTGTCTCCTGGGGGAATTTCTTACTATAGAATGATAACAGATAAGTTCTAACATCAGTGCTAATACTATTTTTTTTTTTGATAAAGCAAGTTATAACCAATTTGTTACTCAGTGTAACGATATATTACAGCTGAATGAAAAAACAAGGTAATACCAATGGTTTTGGGTGAATCTCTTCTCTGCCCCCTATTTTTCCTTACCACTCAACCCTGGACTATATCACTCTGTCCAATATATCAGGTTGCAATGATTCTGGAAGCTATCAGTGTATAGCTCTTCGTCTATCCCTTACCCTAACCCTCATCTTAATCTGAATCCTTGCCCGAAGACTAACTGTCTGTATTCATTCTTCACGTAACCTGAAAACTTGCTTATGTAAAAGAGCCTTTATTTTGGAATACTCACGGCACGAAATCGAGGATGGAATTGGTGCTAAAAAGAGATAAAAACAATAAAGTAATCTGTGAAAGTATTCGTGGCAATCATGGCAATCGCTTGCATCCAAATCTGTGGCTCCTCTTCTTTGGCTCCACAGATTTTCATATGATCACGCAAATGGACAATGGGCAGGCTTTGGAGAGTTTGCAGCAACTGCACTGTTTGCTAATGGCGATCCTCCATCCTATTTCTGTCCATCCTCATGTCTTTTTCTATCCCGTGAAGTTTGTAAGCACAGATGAGTCTTGGGAGCCCAAATTATCATGTGCTATCATTTTAAAGTAATTAATGATTCCACCTTCCTTACAATCCTAACCCTAAGAAATTCCTCATCCCCTCAACGTCAGACTATTGGTTTTTCTCAAATGTGCTAGCAGAAACCTACGGGAAATAATTTCCAGTAGGTCTCCCTCTATACTCATCCCATTTTGTGACTTTTCGCATCCTCAGCTGAGGAATATACATCCAGCCTTGATTTCGAAATACTTACGAATGGTCTTTCTGCTCGTAATTGTTCCTGAAAGCCAAAATAAATAATACATATAAATAAAATATTAATTATATCATGCACTCATTTTTACCTGATATTGTCAGTAGCATTGAAAACGCTAAAACAAAGCATGCGTTCCTTTTGGAGAGTGCAGTCACCAGGGTTGTAATGCCAGAAGTCCTTTAAATGCAGTTTGTTCTGTGGCATTCAGCTGTGGTTCCCAAAGTGAGATTCTACCCCCAATACCTTTACAGAGGAGGCTTCAATTCTGATATTGAGGGTTTTGTTTTTTTTATAATAGGTCACCTCCATTGCCTTGATTTACTTATATTTCCCCACAAAACATTGGGTGTCTCCCGGGGGAGCTTCTTTCAAAAGAAAGATAAAGGATAAGTTTTAAATTACATCCTGATAATAATAGAAAATTATTGATAAAGTAGAGATTACTTAGTTGGTTTCTCAATGTACCGATATATTAAAGGAGAACTAGAAGTTGGGTCATTTTGTGTGTTCTTGCTGTGAAGGGTTTTTTTGTTGTACTGCAGAAGGGACAAAGGGATCACTGCCTTATTATGCTATCTGTGAGACAATCACCACGATCCCCATCATTCCATGTGTTTACGTAGGAAACAAAGGGTGTGGTGAAAGATTCTAAGGAAGTAGGATGTACCAAGAAGCCTGCCTGATTCAGTGGAAATCATTGTTCTCATTTTCTCCTAACGTCTCTCAGGGTCCCCAGAATAAAGAGGAAAGTGTTCATTGCTTAAAGAAAACTCTTTGTCACCTCTTTTCAAAAGATACCCAAATAATTACAGGACGTCAGCTCTCCATGGTTTTTCAGAGGGGTAAAGATTGTTCCATATGGAAAGGTTCACCAGATTTCTGTCCTTCTGTGAGGCACTTACTATGTCCCATAGTCCTCAAGGATCATTGCTAATTGAAAGGCTCTCCAACTGATCAATGTGAGACCCCATTTAGAAAAGGAGAAATCCTTGGGGAAACGAGTGTAGGAGAGAATAAAAAACTAAATTTAGTGTCAGCTGCTCCCCTGATAAGATCATCTTAATCTGTACAATGAATACGATGTCTAATGGCCCATAAAATCCCTTTGGGGCAGCAACCCTACCTCATTTCCATCAAAGCTTGCTGGACTCCAGAAAATATGCTGAAGGGCTCCACGAGTACCCCTGTTTGCTCATGGCAAGTCTGTAAGCACAAATGAATCTTGGGTGCCCAAATTACCATGTGCCATCATCTTACAATAATAAATGATTCTGCCTTCCTAACAATCCTAAACCTAAGAAATTCCCCATCCCCTCAGTGCCAGACTATTGCCTTTTCTCAAATGTGCTAGGAGAAAGCTAAGGGATATAATTTCCAGTAGGTCTGCCTCTATACTCATCCCATTTTGTGACTTTTAGCATCCTCAGCTGAGGAATATACATCCGGACATGGTTTCGAAAAACTTACGAATGGTCTTGGTGCTTGTAATTGTTCCTGAAAGCAAAAATAAATAACACAAATAAATGAAATGGTAATTATACTGTGCAGTCATTTTTTGCCCAGTATTGTGAGTAGCATTCAGAAGCTAAAACAAAGCATGCATTCCTTTTGGAAAGTGCAGTCACCAGGGTTGTAATGTCGGAACTCCTTTGTATGAAGTTGGTGCTGTGGCATTTTCTTGTGGTTGCCAAAGTGAGATTCCACCCTCACTACCTTTACAGTGGAGGTGGCCTTGTGTTGCCCAAAACGTATGAGTAACATAGGAAATGATCAGCTTATTCTGATGGGGGCTTCAGTTGTGATACTGTGTTGTTGTTGTTGTTTTTTTAAAAGTCACCTCCATTGCCTTGTTTTATTTATGTATTTCCCAACAAAATATTTGGAGTCTCCTGGGGGAATTTCTTACTATAGAATGATAACAGATAAGTTCTAATGTTTGTGCTAATGCTAAAAAAAATTAGACAAAGCAAGTTGAATCTAGTATACCGATATATTAACGGAGAACAATAAAACAAGGTAATACCAATGGTTACGTGTCAATCTTTTCTCTGCCCCATACTTTTCCCTACCACTTATCCTTAGACCTTATCACTTATCCAATATATCAGGTAGCAATGATTCTGGAAGCTAACAGTGTATCACTCTTCACTATCCCTCACCCTCGTCTTAATATCTATCCTTGCCCAAAGACTAACTGTGTCTGTATTAATTTTTCACATATCCTGAACACATTCTTATGTTTACTTAAACACCCTTCATTTAGAAATACTCACAGCATGAAATCGAGGAGGCAGTTGGTGCTAAAAAGAGATAAAAATAATATGACTACGGTAGTGCTCCTGTGCATTCCATAGACACCAAAGTCGACAAAGACACAAGTGCATAAAACCAGACACGTCATTGGAATGAAATATCATACACCTATGACTGATTTGTTCTGGCCATGTCATGTGGAAGAGCACTCTGGAAAAAGAAATTATGCTTGGATTTGTTAGTGGCCAAAGGAAATTGGGACAACAAAGAACATGGTAGCTAGATACCATGGAAGTAATCACCACCCTGAGCATGGAACAACTCAAAGATAGGAAAATGTGGAGAGAGCTGGCCCATAGAATCACCCAGAGTCAGATGCAACTGAATGGCTAACAACAACATGAATATATGAAAGAAAGTTGTCTCCAGAACCAGTCTCTTACTTTTCATGTAGAAGACAAAGCACCATGACTCCCATGTTTCCTTCCATTCACTGATATTTGAGCTGGGAAAAAATGTAGCCAAAGGGTCTGTTTCTTTAGGATGACTTTTATTGCTTATTTGGCTAATTTTCCTTCCTGCTGTTAATCTCTACCACTATCTCGAAAATAAAGAGGTAAGCAGCAAAGAAATTCACATGACAAGCCTGCAAAATCTTTCCTGTCTCTTTTCTTTGCCAGTGATGGCCAAAGGAACCCAACACATCAGCTAGGGTTGCCAGCTCTAGATCTCCAGGGGATCTCCAGCCACCACCAGGTGATGGGCAACCCAAATATCAGCTCATCCATGCTTTCCAAGTGGTGATCCACATAACCATATGAAGAAATACCAGAAAAAAGGCCTGGCACATTTAGCCAACTGAAACAGAATGCTTCCAAGGCCCTGGGAAAGCTGCAATTGAAGCGGGGCAGGAGGACCAGAAGGAATAGTGGTCCCCTGAGGTCCATCTGCTTCGCCCCATCCCCAGAGTGACCTGGGAAGCCACCTGTTGAGCTGGCAAAAAGGGAGAGCGAAAGGGGCCTGCACAAGCTTCATGGGATCAAGAAATGCTGTCACAGATGGTGCGTGGCCCCAGCAAGCCATCCCACCCTGCTGAGCACAAACTGGGCATCCCATTTTGTGATGTTTTCCATCCTCAGTGGAGGGATATGCAACCTAACTGTGGTTTCAAAGCACTTACCAATTCTCGCTCTTCAGCAAGTTGTTCCTAAAAGCAAGAATAAATAACACTAATAAATGTTGATTATAATGTGCACTCTTTTCTTTTTTTTGCCCAATATTCTCAGCTGCTTTCAGAGGCTGACACTAACCATTTGTTTCATTTGGCAAATGCATTCACCAAGGTTGGAAGGTTGGAACTCCTTTATATGAAGTTTGTTCTGTGGCATTCTGCTGTGGTTCCCAAAGTGAGATTCTACCCCCAATACCTTTACAGAGGAGGCTTCAATTCTGATATTGAGTGTGGTTTTTTTTTTTTTTTTGGATAATAGGTCATCTCCATTGCCTTGATTTACTTATATTTCCCCACAAAACATTGGGGGTCTCCCGGGGGAGCTTCTTTCAAAAGAAAGATAAAGGATAAGTTTTAACTTACATCCTGATAATAATAGAAAATTATTGATAAAGTAGAGATTACTTAGTTGGTTTCTCAATGTACCGATATATTAAAGGAGAACTAGAAGCTGGGTCATTTTGTGTGTTCTTGCTGTGAAGGGTTTTTTGTTGTACTGCAGAAGGGACAAAGGGATCACTGCCTTATTTTGCTATCTGTGAGACAATCACCACGATCCCCATCATTCCATGTGTTTACGTAGGAAACAAAGGGTGTGGTGAAAGATTCTAAGGAAGAAGGATGTACCAAGAAGCCTGCCTGATTCAGTGGAAATAATCTTTCTCTTTTTCTCCTAATGTCTCTCAGGGTCTCCAGAATTAAGAGCAAAATGGCCAGTGCTGCAACCAGCTTATGCATTCACATCAAATCGCTTAAAGAAAACTCTGTGTCACCTCTTTGCAAGAGATACCCAAATAGTTACAGGACGTCAGTTCTCCATGTTTTTTCAGAGGGGTAATGATTGTTCCATATGGAAAGGTTCACCAGATTTCTGTCCTTCTGTGTGCCACTTACTGTGGCCCAAAGTTCTCAAGGATCATTGCTAATTGAGAGGCTCTCCAACTGATCAGTGTGGCACTCCATTAAGAAAAGGAGTAATTCTAAACTTTATCCTGGGGGAGAGGAGTGTAGAAGAGAATAAACCAATAAAGGAGGTGGCAGCTGTTCCCTAAATGAGATTACTTTAATCTGCACAACCAATCCTATCTCTAATGGCTCATAAAATCTCTGTGGGGCAGCAACCCTACCTCATTTCCAATAAAACTGGGAGCACTCCAAGAAATGTGCTGACGGGCTCCACGGAGACCCCTGTGCTAAAGTAATTTGTGAAAGTCTTCATGGCAATCGCTTGCATCCAAATCTGTGGCTCCTCTTCTTTGGCTCCACGCAAATGGACAATGGGCAGGCTTTGGACAGTTTGCAGCAACTGCACTGTTTGCTCATGGCGATCCTCCATCCTATTTATGTCCATCCTCATTTCTTTTTCTATCCCGTGAAGTCTGTAAGCACAGATGAATCTTGGGAGCCCAAATCATCATGTGCTATCATTTTAAAATAATTAATGATTCCACCTTCCTAACAATCCTAAACCTAAGAAATTCCTCATCCCCACAACGTCAGACTATTGGCTTTTCTCAAATGTGCTAGCAGAAACCTACGGGAAATAATTTCCAGTAGGTCCGCCTCTATTTGTGACATTTCGCATCCTCAGCTGAGGAATATATAACCAGCCTTGATTTTGAAATACTTACGAATGGTCTTTTTGCTCGTAATTGTTCCTGAAAGCCAAAATAAGTAAAACAAATAAATGAAATGTTAATTATATGGTGCACTCATTTTTACCCGATATTGTCAGTAGCATTGAAAACGCTAAAACAAAGCATGGGTTCCTTTTGGAAAGTGCAGTCACCAGGGTTGTAATGTCAGAAGTCATTAAATGCAGTTTGTTCTGTGGCATTCAGCTGTGATTCCCAAAGCGAGATTCTACCCCCAATACCTTTACAGAGGATGCTTCAATTCTGATATTGAGGGTGTTTTTTTTTATATATAATAGGTCACGTCCATTGCCTTGATTTACTTATATTACATAAAATCCCTTTGGGGCAGCAACCCTACCTCATTTCCAACAAAGCTTTATGGACTCCAGAAAATATGCTGAAGGGCTCCATGAGTACCCCTGTTTGCTCATGGCAAGTCTGTAAGCACAAATGAATCTTGGGAGCCCAAATTATCATGTGCCACCATCTTACAATAATAAAGGATTCCACCTTCCTAACAATACTAAACCTAAGAAATTCCTCATCCCCTCAGTGCCAGACTATTGGCTTTTCTCAAATGTGCTAGGAAAAAGCTACGGGATATAATTTCCAGTTGGTCGGCCTCTATACTCATCCCATTTTGTGACTTTTAGCATCCTTAGCTGAGGAATATACAACCGGACATGGTTTCGAAACACTTACGAATGGTCTTGGTGCTTGTAATTGTTCCTGAAAGCAAGAATAAATAACACAAATAAATGAAATGGTAAATATACTGTGCAGTCATTTTTTGCCCAGTATTGTGAGTAGCATTCAGAAGCTAAAACAAAGCATGCATTCCTTTTGGAAAGTGCAGTCACCAGGGTTGTAATGTCGGAACTCCTATGTATGAAGTTGGTGCTGTGGCATTTTCTTGTGGTTGCCAAAGTGAGATTCCACCCTCACTACCTTTACAGTGGAGGTGGCCTTGTGTTGCCCAAAACGTATGAGTAATGGAAATGATCAGCTTCTTCTGATGGGGGCTTCAGTTGTGATACTGTGTTGTTGTTTTTTTAAAAAAAGTCACCTCCATTGCCTTGTTTTATTTATGTATTTCCCCACAAAATATTTGGAGTCTCCTGGGGGAATTTCTTACTATAGAATGATAACAGATAAGTTCTAATGTTAGTGCTAATGCTAAAAAAAATAGACAAAGCAAGTTGAATCTAATATACTGATATATTAACGGAGAAAAAAAAAACAAGGTAATGCCAATGGTTACATGTCAATCTTTTCTCTGTCCCCTATTTTACCCTACCACTTATCCTTAGACCTTATCACTTATCCAATATATCAGGTAGCAATGATTCTGGAAGCTAACAGTGTATCACTCTTCACTATCCCTCACCCTCACCCTCATCTAATGTTAGTGCTAATGCTAAAAAAAAATTAGACAAAGTAGGTTGAATCTAATATACTTCAATGGAACAGCCAATGAATCTTTACATCTGTTAATGTATTGTTGCAAAAGCCTTCAGAAATTATTCAGTGGTATAATTGTGTAGGCTTTTATTTCAAATGGCTTCCTGTCTCATCAGCATCTCTTTAGGACATTGTTGTTTCCCACCATTTGTGGGTTTTACGGAACTTTAATATTGACAAGATTTTGGTTTGTGAAATATTGTAAAATTTTGGAAATTAATGTCGTTTGTGCCTGCTTTTCCTATTTTCTCTGGAAACTAGAAGCAAATAGACAAAGTTGAGGGATATTTTAGCTATGAAGAATAATTATATTTTGATTTTCTTCATGGTGGACTGTTTGGAAATGTAAGTACTTTAAATTAACTATACATTAAGAAAAAGGCCCCACTTGCCCATTCTGGTTCCAAAATTTATAATATCCTATGGTCCATCCCACTTAGGATGGTTTTCGCTTGACAGATTTTCTTGCCGGTATTCTCATAAATGCTTATGCTAAGGTACAAAGGTACACATTCCTGTTTCTTATGTATTAACTAAAGCTATATCACAGAGTTTGCTTTATCTTCTATCAGTAGTACATGGAAAATTATCCATGAGTAGCAGCAGAACCTTCTTTGTTGCGGTTCTCCAGGTAGAATACATCCCCGCCTCTTCCACCCACCCCCTCCCGGTGGATTATGTGTTTTGCCATCAGATTTATTAAGCTTCCATTTGCATGGAATGTTGTTTCCACATTTTGTCTGATTCGGTTATCTGATCATGGTTTTAGTCTGCTTGGGTTTGGGGTTCTCCTAATTCTCGATCAGCTCTCTGTTGATATCTATCACTGTACGTCGATGCTACTTGAGTTAGCACATGTAGAGGTTAGGGTGTCAGATTTGGATCAGGGAAAACCCAGTTTGAATCCCCGGTCCGCCATGGAAGGCTGCTGAGTGATGTTGGGCCAGTCACGCATTCGCAGTCTGACCTACGGTGAAGATTGGGGTTCTACATGCTGCTTAAAAAGAGGCAGTGTCCTGTGTAGTTTAACCATGGTGGTCTGTACCCCATCCTCCACTTGACAGACTGGCCATAAGTGGCTTCTGAAGGAGTAACTCCTTTTTTTTTTTTTTTTTTTACAGTTCATACCAACTTTTGAAACAGATTAACGGAGTCAAATTAACATGAAACTTTTCGAGGTATCAGAAAGTCCACTAATTGCAGAGATTTATGAACCTAAGTATAAATACTAACCATGCATGAAAGAAGCATAAACGAGGAAACAGTTAATAAAGCAATCCAATATTGTTTATCATATTGCAAGAACAATTACACCCATCTCTGCATTTGTTGCCAGGAAGGAGGCAGAATATCTTCTGATGCTAGGAATTCTAAAATGGGGTTCCATTTTTCCATTATGGGTTTAACCACAGGTTTCAAGGCCGATCTATTTACTTTTCTGGTGACAGAATCCATGAGGAATTGATCCCATAGTTTTTGGTACCACAATGTCAGAGTTGGAGGTTTCGGGTCTTTCCAACATGTAGCAATCACTGTACGGGCTGCATAAATCATAACATCCAAGGTTTGTTTGTAATGATGTGTTTCAATGTGAAGCGGCCAATGTTTTAGGAAAAGACTTTCAGGTTTTATTGAGATTACTAACCCTGTAACTTTGTGAACCATTAGTTTTATTTCCTCCCAAAATTTCGCTATCTTCTCACATTCCCACCAGGAGTGGGCAAATGTGCCTAATCAATCACACTGTTTCCAGCATTTTGGAGAAATTGTTGGGTGAATGTGGGATAAACGTTGGGGGGGTCAAGTACCACCTCGTTAAGATCTTAAAGTCTTGCAACTCTAAGGGTATAGAGTTTGGATAAGAATTTTTGGTCTCCCATACTTCCTTCCAAAAGCTATCGTTAAGTTGCATCGTGCAATCTTTTTACCATAGCTTTTGGTAAGGGATTGCTTTCGGTAGGGTAATAGAGTTTAGTAGATGGTAGGTTGCTGAAATCAATCCTTTATCAGAGTGCTCAAATGTGTGAAAAAGGAATTCTAAATCTGTACGAGGAAGACTTATCAAGTCTTTCATATTGTTTTGTTCTATGGCATGTTTAAGTGAAGGAGTAACTCCTGATGAGCCATGAGGTAAACGGGGGTGGGGTGGGGAGATAACTTTCCTTAACTTTCTTGGATGGAATACGGTTCTAAAATAAAGAGGCTTGTAACTATATACAAGAATAACTTTTGCAAAGCATATCAGTTTCATTATTATGCCCCTCCATTCATATTAGTGCTAGGTTTCGATGTACATAAGGTTGCCTGTTCAAAAAACAGCAGATATTAGTTCAGCACAGATCAGAATTCCCATTGTACATTGTGTGCACTATTAATCACATTTCATAATGGCAGGCAAGCTGGCCCTGGCTTGGTTTTTTGTGAGGAGGCACAAACCAAAACCTGCTGCTTCTTTTGGACATGTACCTGCAGTATGATATCATTCTCATATTTGGGGGTGAGATATTTCCACAGAAGGATTATCTTAAAATAGAGGTCATTTGTAATAACTACAAAGCCCCTACCAGGAGCCAGTTAATGTCTGGAAGCCTAGATTTTTTAAATGGTGTTATCCTTTCATAATTCTGGTGCTGTGGCAGTTCTTATTCACTACAGTACCTTTGCCAACTCCACCTGTTCTACGCCATAGAAAGCAGGAATCTCATGCCCTCCTTTTCAGGATGCAAAACATAAACTGAACTGTAGTTACTTTAGAAATGATCCCCCAGATATGAGAACAGGATTCTTTTCTCCATGACACACGCAGAGAGTAGAGCAAAACAGAGAACACAGCCATTTTGTAAGCAGTCTTTTTTGCCCCTAGAAAGCTTGCCATCTTAAATACGAATAAAGATGAATACCTGTGAAGATAAATATGAATGAAACGCACCACATGCTACCCTTTCAGAGCACAAAGCAGCCCTTACCAGAGCTCCGTTGACCTCTAGACAAAGGAGAGAGATGAGAAGCATGACGGCCACAGCCTGGAACTTCATCTTGGCTTTTCTTTGGTGCCTTTCAAGAATGAACTCACCGGTGTGGGGACAGGCAACCTTTAGCTGCTGTATTTATACCATGCCTCTTGTCCTTTAATTTCATTCCTGCGTGGGTAAATACAATGCCTCCATAATCTAGGGTACCATCATTTTTGCCAATCAGGAAACAATAACCTTCATTCTGTTCAGCATTGATTGATTTCAAAATCCTGAGGCCAATTTGGTGCCAAAGAGTCAATGGCACTAATCTTCTTTTCTTAAGTGAAGTGCCCCAAATAATCTTTTTTTTTTTGCAAGTATGTGCCAGCTGGCATGTGCCAAAGAGAAGGAGAGGAAGAAATGACAATTCCCCTTTGCATAACAGTTGGGCAATATCAGGGAAGACATGAAATGAAACTTTGAAGGGAAAATTTCTCAAGAAAATTCTCAACAGTATCATGATGATTTAATGACCAAGTATGCCCCACCACATGAGGATTAAAAGACCCTACTGCCACACTAGGGTATTTGAAATCTTCAAGTCAAGGTGTGAGCTAAACCTATTGGTAGCATCAATGCATGCACAGCCATCGTGTGTGGGTGGACTGTTGGTGGATCTTTGAGATGATGTCGTAGGTTGCCTTATAATTCATAGAAAAGAGGTGCTTTCACACACACTAAATAGTACACTTTCAATCCACTCTCAATCCACTTCGCAACCATTTGTAGATGGTTGCTGAAGTGGATTGAAACTGCATTATTTAGCATATGTGAAAATAAGATTGTTTTTTTAAAGAAGTATGCTATCTTACCAGCTTCTTTTAAATGTTGACAGTATTTTAAACAAAAATGCCTGGTACAGAGGGAGTTCCTTTGGGGGGGGGACTGCTTTGAGAGGTAAGATTGTGAATGCTCAACAACTAATCTATGTAATATGGTAAAATAGGGATGGTATGTTGCTTGTTCATTGTTTTGTGGTCAATTCACTTCTATTTAAACACATAGTAATTTGACATGGGAAATTTATCAAACTTAAATGCTACAAGCATTTTGAAGTGATGCAGTCTTCAGAAACATGATGTTATCTCTGCGAGCCCAGTGCTAAAGGGGAAGTGAAGATACCATGCCTCCCTTTTACAAATAACAGACAAGAATTATGATTAGCTTTGGACTGAAAAGGGTCACAGGTTTATTGGCTACAGCTGTAAGAAGACTTGGCATAGCATGCAGCAAAAAGATCCCGGGATTGACCGATCTGCCTGCCAGTCGATGGACCCCTGCCTTGCCCACTTGCTGAAAGGAAACTATGGGATGGCAGTATGTTAAATTCCACTGTGTGATCTCCCCTGTCACTTGAGAGTGAGGGTACCATGACAGCCCGTGAGCTGGGCGTTTCCCCTTGTAAGCCCTCATCCTAAAATCATTAAAGGGGATTCCCAAACGTGGGGGAAATGAGCATGCAGGCCACTTTCCCCTGAAATGGATCCAGCCCCATGCTGATACCGCCAATACTGTTGTGACAAGTATAACAGACAAAAACAAAACTAACAAGGAAACATCCCGACCGACACACACACAAAGCAGAAATTAGGGGGAGGGATGGGCAGGAAAAGACCACACAGCTGAATCATGCCAGGCAGTGTGGATTGGCCTTTAAGTCTATGAAGGCCTCCCAGTGCCCACCCACCTCTGGCCACACTACACTCAGCTTGATTTGCTGGATGTGGGGAAGGGGTGGGCCTGAGGCCCCACAGCCGCCACAGCAAACCCAACCCCCAGACAACCACGTCACTGGGCCCTGCCGGCTGCCCACTCTCCCTGTCACCCTTTCCCCCCACCCCACTCTGTAGGCATGCAAGCAGGACCCACAGGCAAGTCAGGGGGCCTGGCTTCTCTAGATATCATGAGTGTGGCATCGATAGTGCACAGCTGTACCCATCTACTACCAATGGGCATTGATAGGCACCATCAGAATGGCTGAGCCTAACCATCACACTGGGCCTCCTTTCTAATCACATCTCTCTAGAAGACGCTGGAATAAAAAGCAGACTCAGGTCAAGAAATCATGATCCACCACCATTAGGATATGAGAGCAACAAAATGTATCTCTTGATGAGGTAACCTGGAAACTGTGCAATTCCTCTGTAAGGGTTTGTGTTGTGGGTATGTGGGATCTACCAGTTCCACACACAGAGAGAATTACAGCTTCTTGTGTAAGGGGGAGTAACAGTGGATGTTTTATGTTTGATTTTTTTAGATATGAGAGCAACAAAATGTATCTCTTGATGAGGTAACCTGGAAACTGTGCAATTCCTCTGTAAGGGTTTGTGTTGTGGGTATGTGGGATCTACCAGTTCCACACACAGAGAGAATTACAGCTTCTTGTGTAAGGGGGAGTAACAGTGGATGTTTTATGTTTGATTTT
>NW_015162048.1:118287-121227 GCF_001447785.1 Gekko japonicus
CAGTTTGAGACCCGGGTGCCGCATGACGGAGTGAGCTCCCGTCTCTAGTTCCAGCTCCTGCCAATCTAGCAGTTCGAAAGCAAGAAATTGCAAGTAGATAAATAGGTACCACTTTGGTGGGAAGGGAACAGCGTTCCGTGCGCCTTGGTGTTTAGTCATGCCGGCCACATGACCACGGAAACATCTTTGGACGGCGCTGGCTCTTCGGCTTTGAAACAGAGATGAGCACCGCAACCCTAGAGTCGGATTCGACTGGCTTTCGAGCAAGGGGACCTTTACTGCCCCTTTAAGACTAAACTATGCTTCATTCTGGGTGATGGAGATGTCAGAGATTTCACTTAGCAGATTTCACTGCTGACATTTTCATGCAGTATCAACAAACAAACAAACAAACAACCTTTATTGGCATAACAACAGAATTATAACAGGGAGTAAACAGTCTGAACAGTCAAGGCCCTGTCTGCTGATACATTGCTCACCTCCTAGCTGCAAGGTACACAAATTTGGCCACAGTTTCAATCACAATTTGATTACGAGTAGATAATAAAAAAATAATTTTGCATTCATCAGATTTCTCTGCTTGCTCTCTCAACAAGGGATCAATAAGTGTGGAATGTATAGCACGATAATAAGTACAGTGCAAAAAACCATGTTCAAGGCTGTCTGTGTCCCACCAATTACATGTGCCTAGCCTGTTAGCGTGTGGTATTTTATGAAATCTCCCGTAGAAAACCGCAGAGGGTAACACGTTGAAACGGGCTAATGAATAAGCTCTGCGGGGCTGTTAAACAGGTTAAATACTCTGCCATATACCGGTAGGGTAAAATCCCCAAGCACAAGGGTGAACATCTACCTTTAGCAAGGCTCCTAAGATTCCGCATCTCGATGTCAAGCAGTCTTTGATCTGTGCAAAGGCTGAACTTTCGGTAAGGGAGGATAAATCATCAGTACTGATCGCTATTGAATTGATTTTCTTTTCTATGTGGTTTAACCACATTGAAGACTGAGACTCCGTCAGCATATGAAAAATAAGGCTACCGCTATTATTCTTAAAATGTAGATGTAGTCAAAATTTGATACTATTGACCCATGCTTTAGTTTCAATGAGCCTTTGATTAGTTTCAAGACAGATGGCCGCATAAGGCACACTGCTGATTTTGGTTCTAAAAGCGTTTTACTTCATGTATGGTGTGTTCTTAAGAAACAAAAATCAACATTTTCTACACGTCCTGTCTTTTCTCTGAGTAAGTAGAACATTTCTGTAAGTTAGCCAGGAGGGTTTAAAGTGAGAGGCCTAAACCTTCTGAGAGACAAACCTATAAAGGTGTGAGAGAAATGAGAAGAAACACAAAAATCAACATTTTCTACACGTCCTGTCTTTTCTCTGAGTAAGTAGAACATTTCTGTAAGCCAGCCAGGAGGGTTTAAAGTGAGAGGCCTAAACCTTCTGAGAGACAAACCTATAAAGGTGTGAGAGAAATGAGAAGAAACACCTGAGTGAAAGAAGAGCCCTGGTGAAGGAGTCAGAAATGCCATGGCTCACTTTGAAAACCTACTTATGGAGGTGGAAGGACTTTTGTATCACCTTTGAGCGGAACAGTTGGGGGAGGTTTGTGACTTTCTAGGCCTTTCAGGGGCAGATCGCCATAAATTTGCAACTAAGCCACTTTGCTTTGCTCAGGCATGTAGTACGATACGTGAACGGAGCAGCTGTAAGAGAATTAGAGGATGAGGGGCTATCTACATAACTGAGACTGAACAACTAGATATTGGGAGGGGAAAGGGATTTCAGCTTAATAAAATTAAGTCATATCTTGAGATCCTATTACCAGGCCAAAATATGCAACTGAAGTGTACTTTGAGCTATCAAAAGCAGTACAAAGACCCCAAGAGCCACTCCAGTATTTCCTTGTCAGATTGCTGGATCTGAGACAAAGCAATCTATTTTTCTGCCAAGTGGCAACTTCTGACCTCAAGTATGACACTGCCTTGGTACACTGCCATGTTAGAGTCATGGTGCAGCCTATTTTCATGGCAGCCAGGTGACAGATGGTTTTTGAAAAGATTAATTGAAAAAGTGATCTTGGTTGTTAGTGAAGGAAGAGAGAAACCACAGAAATGGAGAAATGGTACCCAGGGAAAGACAGGGGAATATACCCTGCCCAACATTTGTAGGTAGAACTTCAACATAAGACAAAAGCTGTCTCTTCATCTAAGGAGATCAGCAGTTCCCTGTTGAAGGATGTAAGGTAACTCAAAGCTAGCATTGCAGAATTCAAGGATGTGAAAGCTGAAATTAATCTTTTGAAACAAGCCATTCAGAATATGAGCCAAAGTACACACTACAGGGGACAGAAGATAATTCTGTGAAAGAGACTGCTGGACCTGTCAGTGGTCTAGAAAAGGGGGCGCTTGTAATCATTGTTTCTTATATGGAAACAAGGAACACTACCGGTCAGGGTGCCATTCAGCAAAGAGGTTGCAAGAAAAATGTCAGGTGGGAAATGACAGATGGTCACTCCAGGGGGACCGGGAGTGGCCCACCAAATAGCATGGTCCCACAGCCAAAGACAACACATCAACACATCAAATCTGAGGAGAGATGAACCAACCAATATAGGGCTGAATGAAATGGGGACTACTTATACCCGTCTTCTCACTCCTAAGCCAAAAAAGAAACAAATGGTAACCTAGGTAGGAAAGAAATGTGTTATCTGGTGCTTCTTAAATGAAATTAAAACATCAGCTTTGTGGAATACAGGTGAACAAGTACACATGGTGTCTAGTCATTAGATGGAAAGCAACCTCCCACAAGTACCCCTGAAATTGGATCTTTTGGATTAGGAGTGAGAAGACGGGTATAAGTAGTCCCCATTTCATTCAGCCCTATATTGGTTGGTTCATCTCTCCTCAGATTTGATGTGTTGATGTGTTGTCTTT
>NW_015162048.1:121254-121396 GCF_001447785.1 Gekko japonicus
TATTTGGTGGGCCACTCCCGGTCCCCCTGGAGTGACCATCTGTCATTTCCCACCTGACATTTTTCTTGCAACCTCTTTGCTGAATGGCACCCTGACTGGTAGTGTTCCTTGTTTCCACATAAGAAACAATGATTACAAGCGC